>NC_137656.1:16566583-16709083 GCF_963422515.1 Blennius ocellaris
CCTGAAAATGAGAAAATGTGGAGATAAGTATAAAAGCGGCGGAAGAGAGGGCCGTGCATCGACAGGAATGGTGACGTTTGAGGGGGAGGAGGATGAGGATGGGGAGCAGAGTTGGTGAGGTTCCAAAAAAAACCGTAGAAGACAAAAAAAGATAGTGCATACCAAAAAATAGCTAGTATTTATGTGCAGAGAAATGAAAGGTCTTTCTCTAAAATAATCCATTTCAGAATATAGGAATGGGAAAATGGTAGGAAGAAAGTAGGAATAAGGTCAACACTGCTGATCTACATGCAATTTTATTCAGGAATATGGATATGATGTTTGTGGGTAGTGTTTGTATCTCTGGAGAACCAGAGGAGCCCAAAGTTCAGACCCACCATTAAAGCATGTGTGAAGGCAGCAGCAGTCAGCTGAGGCTCTCCCAGGAGAACACAACTCACTGCTTGGATGAATGAGTCCAGTCTATGAATGTGTATGTGGACGAATGCTGGGTGGATGGGAGTCAGGGGGACTGACAGGTGTGAGCACAGAGATGCACCAGCATGCGGATGGAAACAGTCAGGCTCTTTTATATCTTTTAGCTTATAAACACACACTGCGTTAAGTTCTAAAAGAGTGCTTCAATAGATGTAATGAATACTTTCTCTTGTCACTTGTTTTTGTTTATTAGGAGTTATTTTCAAAACGTGTCGTGTGACATAATCAAAGAACAGAGGACCCAAACACACAGCTCAGAAGAGGTCGAAATATAATCACACAGTTTAATCAAAGTCAGGGAAAAGCAGCTTTCTTTACTCTGTGAAACAGTCCATCAGTGCAAAAGTACAGACAGATAATCCAGGCCATGGTCAACAGGAGAGGGTCAGAACAAGATCTTCACTAACTAAAAATCAAACGGCGCTAGGAAACAGAACTACCTATTACAGATGAACTGGCATTGAATAAGACTGAGAATATAATGTATGTTACACAGTGGAGTGACTGTAGGTACAACAAATACCACTCAGAGTACAGAGGAGGACACGAGGGCAAAGTCTGAGACGCACCTGAAAACACAGCAGAGTTACTGAGGAGCACAGCCAGAAACAACGTGAAAGCATAAACGTGTCATGATCAAGAACAAAGATATTAAAGCCCAAACCCAAGACACAAAATGCACCTGGAAATCAATGATTCCTGACTATATTTTCCTTTTATCAGTTGCTGTGGAACCCTGAAGCTCCCTGCCAACATCCAGGGAATTCCAACTCCACAATATGAAAACCAATGATCTAATGATCTCTTCATACATTTTCAATACTGCTTAAATGCTATCCAACATTCACAACTCGGGGTAATTTAGGGTCACCACTTAACCTCAGATGCATGTTTTTAACCACAATATTTACAGTGTCAATTTGTGCAGCAGGACAGCAACCAAGATGCGTAAGGAGAGAAGTATGTTGAAAAAAAAAGAAGTAGTGAAAACCCAGAAATTCCCAATTGGACAGCATCTCACATTAAAATGAAAAATCCATTTGTTTCTTATCTGCTTTATTGAGGTCAGGGTCACGAGGAACAACAGCCGGTCCGTGCTGACAATGACTAAATGGAGCGTACGCTGTGGACAGATTGCTTGTCGAAACGACGACTGATGTTTGTGATCCCGTTGTAATCTGGGTGGAGATAATTGTTATGTTGTAATTATAATTGTATGTGTGTTAATATGCTCTTGCTGTACTACTTCCACACCAGAGGTTTCGCTGTGCGGAGGAGTTAAGAGGATGAGGAAGCGTGAAGCGTTCAAGGACAAGTACTATTAATTAAATTGCGAAAAGAAACGGCTCTTCCTTGACTGAAATAAAGCACAACAGTGGTGGAAGAGCTGTAAGTAGCTGTGTCAGGGCCACAGCGTCTATAATTCAGAGGTCTCCTTATGAAGCCATAGCCTGGACTATCAATGACATGCTTCCACATGTCAACAAGGGCAATTTGAGTGACTGACTTACCTCAAATGCCTGTTAGGACACTGGGGTACTGACAGAATACCATTACACACACAGGGAGAACCTGCAAACTTCACAAAGGAAGAGCAACCGCAGCCTGGACTGAGAGGTAATACACACATTACATTTAATAGTGCAAGTGTCTGAATGAAAATGGAGTGTAATGTGAGGGGCACTGTACTGAAAGTTTTTGTACCATATGTGTGCGTAATTTAAAAATGTGGCCCTATAAAGAGTGTATTCTCCTGCCGCTGCGTGAAAAGATTTGATGGGATATAAAGCAAACGATTCAATTTCATTTTATTCATCTAATCCTGCACCTCATCTATATCCTGGGATAATATTCCGATGAAATGCTTCGTAGCTTCCTCAATCTAAGTTGACTGATTGGTATGATATGTAAACGATAAAACTAAAATGGACATTTATTGTGGTGATAAATCCTGGAAATGAGTTTCATTCTTTCTTGGAATGAAGCTTAAACTATCCCTTATAACCCAGGAATTTTACATTACTTACATTAATACAGCATGTCTGTTCGTTCCTAGAGCTGAACCACATGAATATAAAGGACATTTGTCGACCTGTTCAATCCATTACTCACACTCTCCCACACACAACACATCACTCTTCTTCAACTGTTCTAATAAATATGCTGTTTGTAATGACATATTGATGGCTACTCACCCTGCCACATCTTATTGTCAGATATATTTTCAGACATACTTTGGCAGTGTGCCTCAGATGAGGAACTGAAACTCTTGACGTGACCATTTCAAACCTGTCAGACAGACGAACAAAACATGACATGCTTCGCTTTAACAAAAGAAGTTGTACTCTGTGTAGAAAAAAAAGTATCATGAATGTTTTATTCTGTATTTCTATTTGTTATATGATGGTGATTTTGTTTTTGCATGTTTCTTCTAGTTCATGATGTAACGTGAGGAGTGACTTGGTTTCACAGCATCTTCAGGATGTCTACAGTCATCTCTCAGTGCACCTTGAAGCACCACCATGACAGAAAAGCTGCACATGCACATTTATTTTTCCAGCACTCGTGTTTTACAGTGACACACTTTCCGCTGACTACGAACAAAAACCAAAAAACCAAAAACAAACCAGGACTTGACCCACTTCTTTGCATGTAAGTGTAAAAATCTCCACCAATCCAAGAGTCACTCCAGTCGAGAGAGTGACAGTACTCCACGTGGATCCGCTCTCTACATCGGGTCACCCAGAGGGCATCCACATGCAGGGCTTATAGAAACCCCCCCACCCTCCGGCACAAATGTAAGAGTGAATCATTTTAATTAAATGAACATCAGCAGAAGGACAATTTGCATTCATTCCTCCCACCCCTGTGGTTTTTATGAATGGCATGCATATCTGTAATATTGCCCATTATAGCACCTTGTTTGATCTGAATTATTGTACACTTGAAAGAGCAAAAAAAGAGAAAAATGTCACTATCAGTCCATCGTTCTCTCTCAGAGGTGATTTAAGGAAACAAGCAGCACTTAGAATCCATGAGCTCTGGAGTCAGACGTCTGGACATATCCGCTCAACCATGCATACATGCGTGTGTGTGTGTGTGTGTGTGTGTGTGTGTGTGTGTGTGTGTGTGTGTGTGTGTGTGTGTGTGTGTGTGTGTGTGTGTGTGTGTGTGTGTGTGTGTGTGTGTGTGTGTGTGTGTGTGTGTCTGTGTGTCTGTGCATGCATAAGACTGAATGTGTAATTCTGTGTGATGTACTGTAGCCGGCACCTGCTGGTACACTTTTATGGGATTGACCTCACAGACACACTCTCACTGTGCTTCAGACGCAGGTTTTAATGCGCTCAGTTTGCCGGCGGTAGTGAGATGGAAAAATATATCCACACAGCCCCAAGCTGAGTAGTGTGTTTTATTTGCCACCGTTATGCAAACAGGTTCCTCCATTCACTTTTATAGACACCAGGTTGTTCCAGTTGAGTGATTTTTGAAATCAGCGAGCTGCTTAGAAGATTGTTTAAACTGTATTGTTGTGAGGCTGCACCGTGCTTTGCAACATTTTCAGATTCGCTGTGTGCCGTAAAAGAAAAAGGCATCAAATGAATGCAGCGGGTTGAGAGACATTTTTTATTTAGTGCATTTGTCTTTCACGATGGGCTCTGATGTCTTGAGTAAAACAAAGTCTTTGTAGTATTCTTCTTCTTTTGCTGTTGCTTCATGTGATGTGACTGCACCAGATAAACCATAGTTATGATACCAAATTTATGATTTGCTGTCAACCTTCTTCCCCACATGTAATTATGAAAGAGAAACCATCATAGCAAGGTAATAATTGGATTTAAAAAAAAAAAAGCACAAGCTTTTTCTTAGACTGAAACTCAAACGTCAAAATACATTTCAAAACCATAAGTATAACAATCAAAGTGCCTATAGCTTGAGCGTTAACAGGCTCTATTAGGAAGCCTGACATTCGGCTAACGATTTCTTGTCAGGAAGAGCAGAACGTCCTCTTCTCCCTCTTGATTTCTTTGTTCATTTCCCCCTCCCCTTTGTTCCTGTGTGTGTATTTTAGTAGTAGATCTCAGCGTGGCTTCAACTCAGGAGACTGGAAAGCAATCAGTCCACACACCTGAGGCTGCTCCTTCATTAACTCCAGCAGTGTATTCAAAGCCCAGTCCTTCTCTCACATGTTGTCATGATCTAGGATTCTGCTCTTCAGGCTCCTCCAGACACGAGTAGCTTCTGGATTGACTTTCTATTTATCAGCTCTTCTCTTGTGCTCAGGTTTTGTTCTCCCTTTGAAACTCTCGACAGCTTAGAATTCTTGACACTCAGCCTCCAGTGAGACCTCCACTGCACGCCCTTACCAATATTTTCAATGTTCAATCAATTCTGCTGGAAGCTTTTGGGTCCATTATATGTCCATTATAACACCATTTTAACATTACTACTTGAAACGAATCCAGGTGTGGCAATTATCTGCATACTCACGATCTCAAATGGATGTGTGGCCGCTCCACTTTACTGTTTGCTGACCACACCAACAAATGAGAAGATAATCCAAATGTCCATACCTAATGTTTCACTAACTTACATATTGTTATAATTATGTTATTGTGAGCAAAATCTGTTTTTGCTCGGTACATTTTCTTTTCACACGTCATGTCCAGGGGGCCTGTTTTTACATTTATAATGTAACTATATAGTTACATCAAGTCACCCTTAAATTTTGCTAAAGCTACCTGGTTAAGATAAACAAAGGATCGTGCCTTGATAAAGCCACAGACTATAGAATAGAATAGAATAGAATAGAATAGAATAGAATAGAATAGAATAGAATAGAATAGAAATACTTTATTTATCCCAGAGGGAAATTCCTGTAGTGTAGCTTCTCGCAGAAAAGAACACAGAATAAAAAGCATAGAAGCAACAATATCTTGAAAATACTACAGATGACACACAGTGACTGGGATAAGCATAGAAATTGTTTTGTTATAGTGTCACTATGAGGAGGCTGACCAGGTCTTTCATTAAGTCTTAACTTTAAAGGGTCATGGCTGAGATAACTGAGATAACTCCCAGACATGACAGAGATAAATTAATCATAACTCGATGAGTCAGTGGTGTTATTTAAGCAAAACTGACAAAGTATGTGGTCAAAAACGATACTGCAGAAGGCTTAAAGGACAGCCGATACTTTGGACCACCCCCACCCCTAAAATTTAGAGCGGATGCATAGCAGTGATGGATGGATGTATGGGTGAATGGATGTATGGATGTATGGATGTATGGATGTATGGATGTATGGATGTATGGATGTATGGATGTATGGATGTATGGATGTATGGACGTATGGATGGATGGATGTATGGATGAATGGATGTATGGATGTATGGATGGATGGATGTATGGATGTATGGATGTATGGATGTATGGACGTATGGATGGATGGATGTATGGATGAATGGAGTGCTCCTCACTGAAGCTATTACAGTATTTTTGGTGTCCTTCACAAAATGATGCTCGGGTATAGCAGATGTGATTTGGGACCTCCAGTGTAGCTGAAGTCGTTACACTTCAGTGCACCGTCCTTCAAAGAAAAGAAAAGAAGAGGGGGAAAAAAAAACCCTCCTACAAGTCATTTTCAAACTTGTAGTCATCAGATTCGGTTAAGTCTGCTGTGGGTGATATCACTTCAGGCAGCCGTCTGATTTCATGAAACTTGCTCAGAAGCTACAAAAGCTTTGAAAAATCTTTTTCAGATCGGCAGTAAGATCTGCAAACAGCCTCCACAGAGTGACATCAAACACCAAGATCATGTCCAATAAAAATAACTCAACAACACTGTTTGGAGTTTGTCAGTGTTTGACAGTGTTTGCGCATTTGATGGCGTTCACCATTTAACATGAACGTTTCCCTGCAGCGTACACTGGGAACAATCAGTGCAATTAAAATGTCCATTATGGGAGAGGAAAACTTAGTTGCTGGAATGTAATGGGAATTTAATTAATTGCCCTTTTTTTTTTTATGCAGCAACTCAATGAAGATAAACTTTAAAATAAGCGCCATTAAAAAAAACTGGCATCCTTCCTAAATGTTTCAGGGAAACAGACAGAGTGCGAGTATTTTCTCATTAATGCACAAGTGCCCAAGAGCAATAAAACTGATGTCTGGCTCGACCTGCTCTTGTTCACACATATTTTTCAAACATTATTATTTGTACAACATAATTGTCAGCTTATCCTCTTCTTCTTCATTTGTCGCTCTTTCCAGCAGGAAGGCAAACAGAGCCAAGCTGTTGTCAGTTGTTTTGAAATGTCACAGAGACTGAGAAACAAATGAAGCATCTTTCATCCTGTTACCCGGAGATAAGACACATCGAAAAATTACAGTGTCCTTATTTATTGCCGAGGCCTCCAAATGTCGTCTCCTCGCTGGGAATTTACCTCCACTTCCTTTCCTTTTCTTCTTTGCCCCTTTTACAATTCCCTTCCTGCCTATCTGCATCTCTTTTTTCCCTCCGCCCTTCTTCTCCTGACTGGGACTCTTTTAGTTCCTTACATTGCTGTCTGGTGTCTGACAACCGCAGAATGGAAACAAAAGATCGAGCCGAAGATGGAACGAGTGAGATAAAACAGCCAAAAGCCAACCGAAGTCGTACTCTCAGCCTTGCTGCAACACCCCCACCCCTCACTTCCTTCCACTGCTGTCCTCTCTTTTGCTTAATGTTTGAAAGAGCTTTTATTCCACAAATTCTCTGCGTTCTCATGAATAACTCATGAGCATCAACGGCAAACTCTTATCCCACCCTATTCTGCTCCCTCACTGGCTGAACACACACACACACACACACACACACACACACACACACACACACACACACACACACACACACACACACACACACACACACACACACACACACACACACACACACACACACACACACACACACACACACACACACACACACGCAGATGGCCTGGTCCAGGTCATTTCCTCTATGGATGGAGGATAACTGCATTTACCAGTCTGTTGTTCTGACAGATCTGTTTATAGACAGAAAAAAGGCAAAGTACAAATAAATAAATAAATAAATAAATAAACACATGCAGGTAATGAGCTGTAACCTCATGTGAGTGTGTATGTATGAGTCCTTGAGGTCTTCTACATGCGCAGCAGCTGCAGTCGCAGTTGGACCTCAGTTGTTGATCACTTTGTGCCCAGAGTTTTGTAATAGCGGTAATATTTAGTAGTATATCCACCACCTTTTGACAGTATAATGTTTAGTTAATGTGTTTATCAGATTATTCCATTAAGGCCTTCTCTGTTTTGCCGGGAAGGCATAATAGTGTTATTTCTCATTTCTGTCATTCTCCGTGCCCCCCCCCCCCATTGCTACAAACACATCATCAGTGCACATTATATCACTCTGCTGAGAAAGCAATTTCAGCATCAAGTTTGATGGACTTTCCAATGAAACCGCTCGCTCTGTTTAAAACCCTGATGTGTCATTTTGCAAAGAAATGTTACAGTATCTAAAAAGTAAGACACGACATGTCTTTAGAGCTGAGCGATAAAACACTTCCCAGGGAGTTCTTGTACCCATAAAGCACTTTTTAAAAGCTGGTCGGGAACTCCATGGCTGTGGTAGTTGTACACTTTTTCCACTTCTCCTGGTCCTGATGAGTTTTTAAAAAAAAATAGAAAGTAGATTTTCTTGTAAGTTTAATATCTGGTGTGACAGATCTTTTCATCTGGATTGAGAAACACATTGAAGCTACTTTTAAAAGTTTGGAAGGAGGAAGTAATATTAAGAAAAGGGCAGGCATACATTATCTTCCTACTTTAGTTTTAGCAGGTATTTGTTTTGACATAGGAGAAGAGAAGAGAAGAGAAGAGAAGAGAAGAGAAGAGAAGAGAAGAGAAGAGAAGAGAAGAGAAGAGAAGAGAAGAGAAGAGAAGAGAAGAGAAGAGAAGAGAAGAGAAGAGAAGAGAAGAGAAATACTTTATTAATATACTTTATCAATCCCAGAGGGGGAATGCTTGAAATATACAAGTGTGGTATTTTCAGGTCTGCCTCTGGAAGTCTCACGGAAATCATCAAGTTGGCCAATTAACTGTGTGTGAAGTCATCAGCCCACACATCGCTGCTGCAGGTTTAATGTCCCCTACGCTTCAAAATAAACACTCTCGCAGGCACATGCGCTCACATACACACTTCCAACCTAAACAAACCATTAAAGTTAACTATCCTTCCCGGGCGTCTTGTCTGTCGAGAGGCGCTGCAACATAAAGTATTTCATGTTTTCTTGACTTGAACTGTCAGTCAGCTGCCAGCTCTTAATGTGGGCTGCAGTCTGAGATCATGAATAAGCAGCCGGAGACACACAAAGAGACACATGGCTGCACTGCTGGAGATTTTCTCTTCATAATTCACATCGGGCTGGCGGCATGCTGTGAAAAGCTGATGTAGACATCATATTGTCATTGCTCAACATCAGTTTAGCTGTAATTAGATGGGTGGACACCCAGTTACCACAGCCCCATTTTCTTTAAGACTCAGTGTGACATGACACAATACATGCCACAAAAAAAAGGGCAGGTCTGCAGTCTAGATGCAGGTCTAGTTGGAATCAGATTGATTACTATTTGTCCTCTGACACCTGCTTAATCACACACACACACACACACACACACACACACACACACACACACACACACACACACACACACACACACACACACACACACACACACACACACACACACACACACACACACACACACACACACACACACACACACACACACACACACACACACACACACACACACACACACACACACACATAGGCACACACGTGCTACGATGGATGAATTCCCAGTCCTGTGTTTGTGATGCATTACAAATGCATACGTAGTGTTTAGAGTGGCACAGAGCTCCTTTCATATGGAGATGCGTCTGATGGGCCCAGGTTTCGACCTGCCACCGCCTATCTGGTTGAGCATTACACCCGCAGCTGCCCCTGCTGTCTTTAGTAATATGCCCTCTCCTTCCTCTCATCCTCCTCCACTTGGCTTTTCCTGCCTGCGCCTGCTACACAAATTATAATAATATCTCTTAATATGCAGTGCGGAGAAACTTCTATTAATAGTGATGACAGCCATGTCCCTGTTGTTTGCCTCTGTCGGTGTCCCAGTCTAAATTATTTATTCTAAATTCAGAGGCAAATTCAAAGCACTAAAGGTCTGAAATGTAAAGCGAGATCCAGAGTAAATGAGAAGAAAGAAAGAGGTCCTCGATAGAGGGGCCGACCGAGTTTTTCTTGTCTGCCAGGCGATAAATGTGATGGAGATGAATGTCAGTGAGGCTCATTGTTTGGCTGCCATGGGAAATACAGGCGACTCATCGTGTGTGTCTGTATTGTGTGTGTGTGTGTGTGTGTGTGTGTGTGTGTGTGTGTGTGTGTGTGTGTGTGTGTGTGTGTGTGTGTGTGTGTGTGTGTGTGTGTGAGAGCGAGGGAGAGTGAGAGAAAGAAAGCAAGGACACACATGTGAGTTAATTATATGCACGCAGTGAGCTCCAGTCTGATTGTCAGTCTGACATGTGCTCACCTTTGTCTGAGGTAGGAGTGGGGTGCGAGGAGGGAGGAGGGAGGGAGGGAGGGAGGGAGGGAGGAGGAGCACAGAGGGAGAGCAGCAGGAGCGTGAGAGAGATGAAGATTTGGAAGAAGTTTAAAGAGGAAACTGGAGGCTCTGATCAAGCCTTTGTCAAAGATTTGTGTGTCACTTGGTGTGTGTTGGAGACAGAGTGAGACTGAAGGTGGGGGGGGGGGGGGGGGGGGGGGTGGTGGTGGCTTTGTCATGACAATACATCCGTTGCTTAGCAGGTGCAGTCTGACCTGCTACACTACATCTCCCTTGTACACCTCTCAATGTTTTCTCTTCTATCTCTCTCCTCTGCTAAACAAAGGCATGCAAGTCTGTTTCCACTGATGTCAGGCTGAACAAAGGCTCAGAGCATGAAACACTTCTTTTATATGTGTGCTACTTAAAAACACATTTTCACTTTCAACCATCACTACTATCTCTTTTTACCGTCATAGTTCTTTGTCATAGTTCTTTGTTTTTATGTTTTTCTCGCATAAATGTGCAACATTTTGCAATACAAACGTACTTTATGGCCTGTAGTGTCACTTTCATACATTTATATACATTCCTGTACAGATATTTAGGTTTCCACTTCCACCCCACCCCAGACACATGGGAGAAGACAGAAACTAGCTCGGAGATCAGTCATTGATCTTCCCTTCCTCCCCTGCCTGGGCAATTATCTCCCTAATTATTCAGAATCCATCTTCTGCCCCATGTAGCCATCAAACGGGGAACTACAAAGGTGTGTGTGTGTGTGTGTGTGTGTGTGTGTGTGTGTGTGTGTGTGTGTGTGTGTGTGTGTGTGTGTGTGTGTGTGTGTGTGTGTGTGTGTGTGTGTGTGTGTGTGTGTGCCACTGGATGGGATAGGAACTGTTTGCCTAATTGCTTGAAAAAAGACAGGAAGCCCCCTCTGGCTGACATTTACTTGCTGCCTGCAAACAGGAGCCGGCTCTAAATCAGGTAACAGTGTGTGCACAGGCCTCTCGGCTCGACCCACACACTCACCGGCATTGGCCCACCGCATGGACAGTATGTCAAGCTTGTCATCTTTAGTGAGCTATTAAGGAAGAGTCAGCGCCCCAGCCCTTATTAATGATGTCACTGTGGACAGTATGTCGTATTAATGATGTCACAGAGAGAGGCGAGGTAGAGCAGTGGGCATTCATCAGCCTGCGTCTGTGTTTATATGTGTCGAGTGGAGAGGAGAGGGGTGGAGCAGCGCTTCATTTGTAACATGGTCCGACCTTGATGCCCGAGAATGAACAATGGGGGAGGGGAGGAGAGTTGCGGTTGGAGGTAGTGGAGGAGGGACAGAGAGGTGTAACATCTCTTTGTCATTGCTTCTCTCTGGTGGTTTTCCACAGCCTGGATGTGTTTGAACTGGGGACCATCTGCAGCGTGTATGTATATACAGACTCAGACACCAGATCAACACTGTGGCATTCCTCTGGCGAGAGCAGGATTACACCACACAGTCATGCAGAGAGAGAGAGAGGTGTGGGGGGGACACAGAATAAAAGAAAAGTAAGATGGGAGAGTTCAAACAGTGAGTGTGAATATGAAAGTGTTTGCAACACGTTTGAAGTGCATCACTTCAAAACTTTGTGACCTGACCTGGATTGTTACAACATCAGGTTTTGACTTCATGATTATTGTGGGTAATCAAATATGACTATATTGATACGGTGATTCAGTGGTTTGTGCTCTCATGTCATAATGGGAACATTGTAGGTTTGAATCTGGGTTGGGGGCAAGTTTCTATGTGCAGTTTGCCTGTTGTCCCTTTTGCGTGTATGGGTTTCCTTTCTTTACTCTGCAAAAACATGCATTTGAGGCTAACTAGTCTATAACTGTTTGCAAAGTGACAGCCTAGCGACCTATCGATAGTCGACACTACCTTCACCGTTATTCAGGAGGACTTGGCTGCAGCTCCCTGTGTCAATAAAGTAGTACAGACGATGGATGAATGGATAATTTCAGGTAGCAGAAGATGTTTAGGGGATGCAAAGTGATAGAACGACTGCCCACCTCACTACAATGACCCGCGGAATCTATCCACTGCCGTCTGGCTTACTACACCCACTGATGAATGTCTTCAGCTATCAAGGCTCGCTATCAATAGCGGTAAAGTGGATAACTGTTTGGTTAAAAGTTGCTGACTGCCAGAAAAATCTGATGACTACCCAGCCTAACCAGTACACCGTGGCCTCATCCTTTAACTTCAAAAACACAATTAGGAACCTTCTGTAACAAAACATGATCTCTTTATGCAACTCACTGTTTTTTGTGCCTCATTTTAGGCTTTGCAACCTTTCCTTAATCACTTCTGTTGCTCAAATGTTGGAGACAGCTTTCATTTTGTGACAGATCATCTCCCCTTTTCCCTCCAAATGTACATTTATTTGCTATTTAATAACTTCCTTCCCTGCTATCACATTTCATTTACTGGCTGTTTAGGCTGATTGCTCTATCCAATCACACCATGTGAAAATGCAAGCAATAATGCATTTTTTCTATGCAATGTCACTCAAGTTGATCACTTGCAAAATGCAAAATGCAAAAAAAAGTAAAAGTGCATCTATATACCGTACGTGACTGTGTCATTCAGCAGACTTTATACAGGATCTTAGTAAATCAGTTCCTTTGTGTTCAGAATTTAGTGAATCATTAAAAGTCTTACCGCATGCACATATTTTACACCATATAAATATTTCATTATTTGATACCACAACTATCATCAACCAGTATAAAGCAACAGTCATAGACAAAAAAATGTTTCCCATTATGTAGAACAAGCTCCAAAAGCTGATGTCAGACTGCCATGAGGTTGAGCGGTCAGGTTACGGTGTGTGTTCTTGTATGACTCATGTTCTGAGGGCATGTATGGATTTACTTGTGATACTGTGGGGACTCATTTTCATTTTAGGGGAGTAAAGGTCTGGATCAAGCCAGAACTGTTATGCTCCAGGTAGCAAAGTCTGCATGAATTCAACAACTGTCAACGTGAAGTCCTCAAGTCATGAACACACCGGTGTGTTTTGTGTATGTGAAAGGTTACGTGCACATAGGTGCTGACTGTACTGTTCCACAAGGTCAGATTAGTGTGAACTAACACAATTTATAGTGATGTACGTCTTGATTCCTCAGCAAAATGTCACATACTCAGCTCTTTTTTTTTGTGGGTTTGCACAAAGTGAACAATAGAAGTGTACACATCTCCCCCTCACTCTTCATTCTATCTTTCTCCACACATTAGCTCCTTGAGTTTTCATTTTCTTCTATCATTTCACGATGAAAATATATATCATTTCTCTCCTGTGTGCTTGGAAGTGATGCTTTTTCCTACTGTGTGTTTGGTGATTGCCTCACAGTCTCACTGGGGCCCAGAACCCCTGCTGGCAATAATATTAGCATCTGGAAAACAGCATGTGTGTGTGTGTGTGTGTGTGTGTGTGTGTGTGTGTGTGTGTGTGTGTGTGTGTGTGTGTGTGTGTGTGTGTGTGTGTGCGTGTGTGTGTGTGTGTGTGTGTGTGTGTGCGTGCGTGCGTGCGTGCGTGCGTGCGTGTGTGTGTGTGTGTGTGTGTGTGTGTGTGTGTGTGTGTCCTCCAGTCCCAGCCTAATGATGTCTTTGACCCGCTCTTTGTCTTGAAACAAAGAGGTGCTTGTGGCCATGTGCTCCATGGTCACACACACATAATACACACCCAGTGGAGGGACGGCTTCAGCACATGCGGGCAAAATGTGTGTGTACGTGTCTCTGACAGCTGAGTCCACTTTGAGGACTCTTCATTGAGATGCATTGAAATTATTTGGGATCCATCCGTCTGAAGCAGCTCTTCAAACAGCCTCCCAGCCCCCAGCCCCCAGCCTCCAGCCCTGCTCAAAACACCTCTGCTTTAGGGTGCGCTTGTACGGGGGACACATGTGCTTGTGTGTAAATGCACGGAAGTCGTCCGTGGATGTAATCTCCATAAGTGATGACTCCAGAGTGCAGACACATTTTGAGGTAATTACATCTATTGGACAAAGTTGCCTCCACACACACACACACACACACACACACACACACACACACACACACACACACACACACACACACACACACACACACACACACACACCCAGTAGTGTGCCACACTCATACAAACCGGGGTTGATAATATCAAAGCAAACAGCTGTGGACTAACAGAAATGTGGAAACAATCCCAGTCTCATTCACACATTCAGTAAGGGAACAGCCACAAGCATAGGCCTCATTAACCATTTGACGCACCTGTGCACGTGCGCGGGCACACACACTTCCACTTACGCACACACCTGATGGTGCAATAAATAGAAGAGATCAAATATGTAATATGCGTCGTGTTTATGACAATACAAATACCCATTGAATTTTTGTTTTTGCAGTGGTGAGCACTCTCGCCTCACAGTGAGAAGGTACTGGTTCAAATCCCGTCCTGGCCCTTCTTTGTCGATGTTATGTGTTCTCCCTGTGTGTGCGTGCGTGCGTGTGTGTGTGTGTGCGTGTGTGTGTGTGTGTGTGTGTGTGTGTGTGTGTGTGTGTGTGTGTGTGTTTCCTCCCACAGCCCCAAACCCCCCCCTGAGCGCTGTGCTGTGTGGATGCCTACGCATGGGTCAATTCACTAAGGAAATTTGCCCAAACTGTATTTCCATTTTTTTATATGAGCTTTTTTTTTTTTTTTTTTAATCTTTCCTGGAAAGTGAATATCATGACCAGTACATGACAAATGGTATGCCAAGGCAACAGATACATGCTCAGTCTAAAAGTTCAGCCCAGTTTATGAGGGATTATGCAATATGATATGACGCAGAGCTCAGAGGTGGATCACTTAGTGTACATTCTTACTATATTTTTTTCCCAATAAATGTGAAAGCTTGGTAATCCTCATAGTGAAATCATTGAAATGACTGACTTCACAGAGATTTATACTGTTGCATATGAGTAGTTTATTTAAGATTTTGAATATTTCTTTCTCGATATTGACACTGACAGAACCTCGCCTCCTGACCACACACCTTTGCTTCAAAGAAATATAAGTCCAGCTGTTTAAATGACACGGAAAGCTCAGTGCACAGAATTAAACCCTCATACTGCCAACGTGGGGGTCATGGTCCTAAAAATTTAAGTGTTCACTCAGTTTATTGCGCTGCTGTGATGGCACAGTGCAGTAACATGTTAAGGCCACGATACTTCTTACACACTCACGAGCTTCGTCCCATCATTTTACCTGACCTTACACTGACTCGTATTCATTTCCTGGAAACCTGTTCCAACAACATCCTATTTGGTGAGCTCAAAACTTACCTTAATGTATAAATGACTGATCATAGAAGAACTTGGCAAACCCACACAATATGACTGTGTAAACAGCTTTAAGTCTGTTTCAGAGAAATTACAATTTTCACATATGCACTCTACCCTTTCCTCGGGGTCTGGTAGCTCATCTCCAGTCTGGGACCAAGGATAACCCTCACTACAGGCTCGAGTCTTGCACAGTGCACACGGTCTATGAATGTGTGCATAGCCCAGTCTGTCTGTCCTCCCATTTCTCTCTCGCTCTGTGTTTGCTGGGGTTGAGGACAATGTGTGTTGCTGAGCGCTGGACTTTAGCATCTGTGCAGAAATCTGTGTGTGCCTATATGCGTAGTCAGGGATAGCTATGGGAAAGGATTAGGAGAGCTTTAGACGGGCTTTGTTTAATAAGCAGCACATCGGCTGCTCCGGATGGGAAACCACCTAGCTCAACACACACACACACACACACACACACACACACACACACACACACACACACACACACACACACACACACACACACACACACACACACACACACACACACACACACACACACACACACACACACACACACAGAGTGCAGTGACCATGGCCTCTGCCATAAGAACACAGTGGGTCCAAGCTTTTTTAGCCTATTTGTTTCATGCGTATGTGCTTGTGGTGTTTTGTTAGAGGTGTGGACGTGAATGTGTATGCAAGTGCGGGTGTGTGAAGGTTCTGTTCCAGGGATTGGGGTCTCTGGCTGTGGTAATTGGGACCGATGGAGCTGAAAGCAAGGGATGAACCAGGGGATAAAAGATGGATAAAGAAAAAGGATGGAACTGTGCACATTGCCCAAGGAGCTCTTCACCGATTGGCTCAGAGTTGGTGTGCGTGTGCGCGTGTGTGTGTGCGTGTGTGTGTGTGTGTGCGTGTGTGTGTGCGTGCAGATGTGAAAAGCTTAGTGATTTTCTCAGTAGACCAATTAGTTGAAGGGAGTTTGGTCCCCAGGTGTGAAAGCCTCCTCTCGGTAATAGGAGCTTGATTAGTGGGTGTATTAACCGTGTTTTAGCCAATGTGTGTTTGTGTGTGCGTGTGCATGTGTGTGTGTGTGTGCACACGTGCCCTCTTCTGTGTATATAATAGAGCGATTAAAATTGGCTTTCAGCATCGTGCGCTTACTTGTGTGGGTTTAGCCGCACGTCTGAGTTGGGTCAATGAAGTGATGCTAATTCAGCCAAGGTTGCCCCAGAGAAGAAGTGGAGAGACGCATCCCTTCACTGAATACATGCAAATGATGCCTTCCATGTTTATAATACAGATTTTACCACCATAACATTGTTTTCTTAACTAGGTCAGTGGGATCACACAAGGCAAAGATATGACGCTAAAGGCACAACGTGATTTTAAACGTATTTCTGCGACAGCATGCTCACACCACACATTTGCAGTGTCAGTGACAAGGGTTCCAGTGAAGAAACAAATATTATAGAAAATGGGGAAGAGACAAGAAGAAGCGGGTGAAAGCGATGGAGAGGACCAGCGTAGAGGCGAGGGGAGGCCAGTTCCTGAGCACCACTCATGGGAGCCTAAATGCGTCTTCATCAGTAAACAGTGAATAATTCATCTAGTTACCATAGAGAGCACACTCATGCACATCTGCATGAGCACACACACGTACACACACGATAAAAATCATATTCATGTCACAGCCTCGCCATTCTCGCACACAGACGGCTCAGTCCGGTGTGCAGCTTTTATTATTCACTAGCTTATGAACTCTGCGGGACCCTTCACTTTTTGACTGTCTGCATGTGTGTGTATCCATGTGTGTGTGTGTGTGTGTACAGTTTGTGTCTGTGCCTGTATGTGTTTGTGGCATGTCAGAGTCTCATTGTTCTGCATCTGTAAGGGTGAAGAGGAGGACAGAGAAGAGAGGCACGCAACATTCCCCAATCCGTAACCCTGAGGCATTCACATGCACGCACACGTGCACACGCTCATGCACACATACACACACGCACACATACACACTGGCTTTATCCCGGAAACAAATATACAACTCCATTTCTCAGGACCCCCTGTGCATATTGCAGCTATCGATCCAGGGTTACACAAGTTACACAAACACATATCTCACATATGCATATGCATAGACAAACAAACAAACACTCCTCATGCATACACATTGTAATTCACACACAAACAGAGATGGCCTCATAGGTGTGATCTCATAGACACTGACAGGCCTTCATTCCAGCTGAAAG
The DNA here is from genome assembly GCF_963422515.1 of Blennius ocellaris. Classification (NCBI taxonomy): domain Eukaryota; kingdom Metazoa; phylum Chordata; class Actinopteri; order Blenniiformes; family Blenniidae; genus Blennius; species Blennius ocellaris. The sequence goes on from NC_137656.1 coordinate 16,584,281, forward strand.
TTGTCTTTAATTCATATTTGTCATGTATGGACGTCTCAGTGGAATTCTACTGTGTGCCGCAGAATAAATGAGTAGTGTTTTATTTCATTTCCATAACTCCAGCTACTGAATTATTATTATGCTAATGCTGTCAGGGAGCCACTGCCACTGTGCGCTGAGGTGCCAGCCTTGCTTCTTTATAAACTGAAAGGGAAACGCAGTGAAACACAATAAGCGCTGGAATAATCAATGATAAACTGTTTACAAAAGCGGCTCGTGTTGCTGTTTGCTCTTATTATTTGATCACAGCAGCATTTCGCATTTAAAACCACGCCAAATATGAAGCGGACGGCTGTGACATGGTAATGAGGTACAAGAGAAGGAAATGGGTTTTTGTCTCTGGGTAATTTCAGCCCTGCTTGTGTGTGTGTGTGTGTGTGTGTGTGTGTGTGTGTGTGTGTGTGTGTGTGTGTGTGTGTGTGTGTGTGTGTGTGTGTGTGTGTGTGTGTGTGTGTGTGTGTGTGTGTGTGTGTGTGTGTGTGTGTGTGTGTGTGTGTATGATGACGGATGTGCCTGACCATGACCTCTGCCCCAGAATGCTATGGACACCTGTCTTCCCACGCAAGATCCTCCAGGACCCTCCAGTTCAATGCAGGCCTGATTTATGAGACCCCAAGGGCTTCCTCTCCTCGTGCTTTCTGCGTCTGGCTCATACTCTCCGTCTTTCTCACTCTTTAACACATACGCACACGCACACACGCACACATACTCACATATACAGACAGCCATCATCCTGAAGGACCATAGAAAGAAAAAGAGAGAAATGGCTCCTGTCATTTTTCCTCTTTTAACTGGGGCTCTGCAGCGGTCTCTGTCACAGAGCACCCGAGGGGAGGACATCCAACAAAGGAAGAACCTTTCACACTTTATTGTCTTTTACCACAGAGAGCTCAAATCTCTTTTCTCACTCTCTCACTCTGTCTTCTCGATGTTTTTTTTTTTTTTTTTGCACTTCTCTCATATTCCCCCTATTCATCTCCTTCCCCCCAGTTCTTTGGCCTCAGTACATTTCTTTCCATATCTATATTGCATAAAGTTTGACACGTTGACAGTGCCCTTTGAGTGTGCAGGCTTGTCAAAAATACAGAGAGGGCAAGGAAGGAAAAGAGGGCAGAGTAGAGTGAGACTGCTGAGCGGCTCAGGGAGAGAGAGAGAGAGAGAGAGAGAGAGAGAGAGAGAGAGAGAGAGAGAGAGAGAGAGAGAGAGAGAGAGAGAGAGAGAGAGAGAGAGAGAGAGAGAGAGAGACATCTCAGACCCAAACCGCAGATGGTCAGATCGCTGAGACCTTCGGAGAGCCGAGGTGAAACAGGAAGGCATCAGATGAAAAACAGTGTTGTGTCTCATCATAACCATGTTGCCGTTCATAGTTCACCAGCATCCATTGTTTCACAGATTTTTTATTTTTTTTGTAGCCTTTGTAAGTCACGCATATCAGTGAACGCAAATGATTTACTGTACTGGCTTGCTGCCGAAATGTATATGTTTATGAGTACTTTTCCATTCCACACTGAAGCTACTTCACAGAAACGACACCTTCAGAGGAGTTCTTACTGTCCTGCAGAAGTATCTGGATCCATCTGCTCAGTTCATGCATGTTTGAAATGTTTACACATAGAGTTACCTCAATCATTCCAAGCAAATGAATCACTGATACGATGGGATATAGAGGAAAACCAAATGCAGCTGTTAACGTTTTGCAGAAAATGACTATGCTTTTGGCTCTTGTCTTGGAAAATAATAATAGTTGCATGTTAGAAATGGCTTTTTGAAATAGTCAAATCAATATATTTGAGGGTTGAAATACAATTGTGACTATCATATTATGGTATAATAAACATGCACCATGTTGCTGTCAGGAGCCATCATGATCTCAATGGGACATTCAACATAAGGTGATATTTGTAAATGTCAGTTTAACTGAAAGCCTCTCACCTCAGTGTCACTTTGTGTCAACAAATGCAGCTGGAACCATACTTACCTCTGGAAAAATGACTGGAGGTGTCAGTTATATTTGAGGAGGAACACGTCAACAGAGTGACGGGTTTTGCTTGTTAGCAAACATCCGTCAATTTATTGATCTTCCATACCACTTAATCCAAGTTAAAGGTGTGGCACACTCACTGATCTCAGCATATTATGAATGGTACACTCTGGAGAGGTTATCAGTCCATCATAGGAGAGACTCAGAAACACACAGAAAGACAATAATACACACAATAATTAGCCTCAAATGCATGTTTTTGAATTTAAGGAGAAAATTGCAAATCGACCCACACCCAGTGAGAACATGTAAACTTCAAACAGAAAGACCCTTAGTAAACATATCATTCAACTTGAATCAATATGATATTGATTTTTTTTAGAATTGATGGTACTAGGGGTTTTTTTTCCGCATATCGTTGCCTCCTAATCTGAATATGCAACACTTGAAGCCTTTCAAAACACCTGAAAGACAGGCCTATGGGCTTTTATTTGAACAACTCTTAGTCCTATATCATCATCCTAACCTTTAACAAAGTTACTTAATTTAGTCCAAAGCAGCTTTGGAAGTGAGGTAACTATGTTTGCTGACTGCTGTTAAACCCAGAGGCAGTTTGTAATGTTTACTGTAGCTCGTTGGCTAACAACACAGCATTTCACAGCTCAATCTCAAAGTCAGTCATCATTAGGAAACAATTTTAGCCTCTTAAAAAAAAAAAGAAAGAAAGAAATTCTGGGACAATGGTGTGTCGCCACATCAGTAAATGTCTATTACACCAGAGGTTTTGGTGAGTGGGTGTATGCTAATAGGAGGGATACATGGCAAAGCGGACATCTGACTCAGATTACAACAAAATAAAAAAATGTTACCTACGTTTACATGTCCTGTGTATTTTATATCAGACAGTCTTATCAAGATACACCATTACCTGCCAATTATGCATTGAAATCTTGACAAGTGGCTTTCTCGGCTTTCGTCCCACTTCAACGTTACCAATACATTATTGAGTACCACAGTATACAATGTGTTATTTATGATGCAGTATTGCCATCGATACTTTATACACTAATTTATATTGCCATTGCTGTGTTAATACAAAACTAGAAGCTCACTCTATATCCAGATCATGTGATCATGTACGCAGAGACGCTCATCCAGAGATTAGCCCTCTTCCTGATGACGCTGCTGTCCGGCCAATGACAGTGGTGCGCAGAAACACACCTCCTGATGAAGATAAGCCACTCTGAAGAAGACAACGCCTCAGGGAAACTATATCGCAAACATGTGGATCTTAAGGTTATTACGGCCATGTAAACTTCACCCATAATCCTGAAGTCAAACAACTGAATTTCAACCACCAAAGTCTTTTCACCGCAAATAATAGCCATCTGAATCCGGGCTCAAGAGTTCACTGCGTATGACTCATTGGGTGTATGTTCGCCGTCATCGCAGTAATTTTCAGTATGCGGTGCATAAAGCAGTTTTTTTTTCCACATTTCTTGATACTTTTAAGTACAAGCACCTGACAGGGATGTAATGGGTCTGTATTTTATGCTACTATAGCAAATACAGCAAAAATCACACATATATCACTAACAACCATTTTCCTATTCTAATATTTTATTCAATTGGTGATTTTTTAGTTTGAAATAGAATGTTAAGAGATGCACACTTTCCCAAACAGGGTTGCTTGGCCGATTAAGGGTAAAACTGTTCTACTGTACTCAATAAAAGCCTAAAACAGGTCAAATGAGACAAGTGTTTGTTTTTAGGCACAGTGAGATGACATGTTTTCATTTGGCGTGAGCCACTTCTGTAAAAATAGTGTATTTTGAAGAACGTGGGCTCGCTGAGTGTTTTTTGACTTTGTCTTCAATGGGGAAGGTCCATGTCTGTGTTGTTGGGTACAATACAGAGAAATAATAATGAAAAGCGTTTACTCTCCAGAGGGGTTCAAAATTATATAGGCTGGGGGGAGATTATCTGTTTTCTCCAGGAGAAGGTTCTAGATTCTTTCCCATCCCCCTGTCAGTGGACCCTGTTATTTCCACTTACACGTGTTTTATTCTGAGTTTTCCTTCATTGTTGCATTTTAATGTATTTCCAAGTTCCAAGGCTTTATAAATTGGTTTGCCTTGTGGAGGATGAGTATTAAAGATTGAGTCACTGTTAGAGGTTTTAACTAGTATCTTTTTTCTTGTTCTACTGAAATAAACTTGTAATAAATGATGTCAATTATGACATAACTCAATTAGATTTCATTGAAAGATTTTTTTTATCTAAAAGGAAATTAACACTGAATTTCAGTTTTTAGTAATTCACTTTTTTGGGACTGTCTTCTCTTTTACTCTTTTTAGTTTGTCCTGCTTTCAGCAGCAAAATTTGATTTTAAAAGGAACAAAAGGTTTAGAGAAGATAATTGCTAAGCCCCCAGAACAGTAATAAAATATATCAAATATGCGGAACAAGTCAAACATAGCTGCCAGTTAATTTTTCCACACAGCTCCAATAAAAATCTACAAATTCTTGCAGGATGATACTATTACACAATGTCTTCAGCTTGAACATCTGCAGGAGAATCAGTTACGTAAAATAACTGACAGTCCTTTAATGTGCAAATAGCTGCAAAGTAACAGAAACTCGAACAGAGGCGTCACACAGCTGGTTAGATTTTGTGCTGTCTGCACTCTTTGAGAACTTGGAGTGAGGGAGTTACATACACACTACAGTGAACACACACACACATGGAAAAATACACTTTCAGAAGAACCAGGGGTGGGGATTGAAGAAATGGCTCGGAGCGACCTTCATCTGAACTGTTTCCCTGTGGACTTCCTGCCCTTTTGCAGCCGGCAGAGTATTTCTGAGAGAAGAGGCTTGCAGCGTCATTATTTTCATCTTCCATGCAGGAGATGAAGCGCTTCAGGAAGTAAATGGCTTGACACAGCTGGTATCTTATGGTCTGAGTTGGGGGTAGGATAATCAATACCACCGAGGGAGATCAGTCCAGCTGTGTGTCTCTCAATGGTTTTCACAACCTGTCTGTGTGACTGCCGTCTCCAGAGTGACCGTTGAGTTGGAGCGGTTATAAGACATAGTAGGAGCCCCTGCCTCCACAGCTTTTTCATAAAAAAAAAAAAAAGTTTTTCTGCATGTGTGATTAGCTCTATTTGGAATGGTGCACTTCCAAGACTGCTGCTGACAGATTTTAGATAGAAACATCCAGAAAGAAGCCCAGACACCCGCGTTTGCTTGATGATCGTCATTATTGTCCTTCAGTGATTCACCCTGTCCACAACACATGACTCTTACTCAGAAGAAAATATCATCTGCTCCACATACTAGAGGTGGTCTCAACATGGATAATGAGTCACAGCAGTTAATCACAAGCAATAAGAGATTTTGTGAATATAAATTTTCACTTTCCAACTTTACTATTCTTTTACAGCACCGTGTGCAGCCAAACTATTCATGACATAGCCACACATCATCAGTGTCCGTGAACATGCAGCTATCAGCTCATCCTTTCGTCTATAATGTCTTGATTCAATTTACATGCATCAGTTCTGAAAAGGCCTGAAACGCTGACACGATAGATAGATTTTCGATTTACAATATTTTTTTGATTTGAAAAAAAATTATTTCAATGAGGCATCTGCTTGCTGTCCTGTCAGTTGGACCAAGTCCCCTTCAAAATCTGATATTTTGTAAATGTATTTTTTTCTCTAAATTTGCGTTTTGGCTTCTCGAAGACACACAAATGAAAACCACAGCATGACAGATTGTAAAAAAAAAAAAAACCCTAAACCCGATCAAACAATGTGCTGAAATATGTTTTTGTTAGCATTGGACAAATCTGGTCAACAGGATAGTGATGGGATGTATCCTAAAAATGTGCTTCTCCCAAAGATTTTGCAGCTCGACACAAGTCGAGGAGAATTGACATATAGCAAAAAAAAAAAATGCATAGAACATATCCTAATTACTAAACTTCTTGGCTTCAATGAAGATTCACGGAGATATTTACTAAAGTGGGACGTGACATCCGGGATCAGGCTGTCCAGCTGGATAGCAAGCTATCAGAAAATATTTAATTTATAATCAAGAATATGTTTTTATATATTAATATGATTCAATAATAAAACACTGATAAGGGAATTTCCCAAATTGTATGACGTTAAAAACGTAGCTACTTTTCAGTTCAAACATTATCACTGAACCGTCTTGATAGATGTTAAGTTTATTTTGAGCCAGAAACCATAATGTGCGTCACACTGCGAAAGGAAATCATCTTTCGAGAAATTTCAACGCATTCATTCGCTTTAGCTGTAATGTGAGCAAAAGACTTTATTGACTTTATCTGACTTACTGAACTGCTACTGTGTCATATGATTTGAACTTTTTGCCATGTATTTAGTGACTGCTGTTATTGTGGAGTGTAGAAACTATAAAATATGTCAGAAAAGGCTTCAGTGATAGTGCTCGATAAACTGAGGTCTGAGATTGACTGTTGAAGGCCTCATCCACTCTCAGAGTGTCAGATTTACTTTGTGTGTTTTTGTCCTTGTGCATTGTACAGCTGCAAGTGGTATGTGTGGAAAAATGTGTGTTTGCGTGTGTGTGTGTGTGTGTGTGTGTGTGTGTGTGTGTGTGTGTGTGTGTGTGCGCGCGCGCATGTGTGTGCGTTAACATGTCTAAGAGATGCACCCAGGTGCAGTGCCTGAAGGTTCATACAGTGAGAGAAGTGTGTGTGTGTGTGTGTGTGTGTGTGTGTGTGTGTGTGTGTGTGTGTGTGTGTGTGTGTGTGTGTGTGTGTGTGTGTGTGTGTGTGTGCGCGTGTGTGTGTGTGTGTGTGTGTGTGTGTGTGTGTGTGTGTGTGCGTGTGTGTGCGTGTGTGTGTGTGTGTGTGTGTGTGTGTGTGGGGTCTGTGTGTGAAGGGATGACAGGGAGTGTCGGGAGGATTCTTTTCTCAAACCCCCAAAGGAAGAAATAAGGTCAAATTCAAAATATTGGAGCAGAATTAAAAAAAAAAAAGATAGATAGAAAGAGGAAGCTGGAGGGCATTTTTATGTTAATTAAGATCATCCACTGAATTAAAAAAGCAGAAGTAAATTTGAAGATTTCTGTAAGCCAAACAGTACCTACACAGAATATTGAGTTTTGAATATTGTAGTGGCATTGTTCTTTCCTTTGTTCATACAATTGGAGGACATTGAAGCCAGATAACTTTCACGTTTATTTAACTTTCATTAAATAAACGTGAAAGACAATGACTGATTCCAGCTGTGACATCCCACAGTGATGGTGAACATCATGAACTGGTGAAGGTTTGATGACGTCTAAGATATATAACCAAAATGGCCTGATTTATTTGCTCTGAAATGTCCCTCAAAAAGGAGTGATTATGTGTGAATAGTATAAATTAAGGCTTTGTGCATTGATTTGCATTTCCAAAAATATGTTGAGCACTATTTTACCATTCAGCCTTGTATGTGATTTGGGTTTGTATACACATCAGGGTGTTTTATACAATTAAATAGTGCATCAAAGGACTATTTTGCAACCAATGATATTAGTCATCTACATGTACCGATTGTTGGGTATATATGATCTCATTTAGAGAGGCAGAGCCTCTCAAATGTAAAGATTATCAAGGCTCACCACTATATATTGGCTGAGAAAAATCCTGAATATAAAAATAACTCCGCTCATGGGACAAAGCCCAGGGTCAAATCTGGATGCTCCTTGTAGCTCACAGTTCAAAGGTCAGCGCCCCCAATGGATATTAGCGCAATAAAGGTGGGAGGAATATACACAAGCAGTTTCAATGCCAGAAATTAAAGAGCGGCTATAAAACGACAAGTCTTTTAGGAAGGGCACAGATTCCAACAACATGGTTTTACAGTAGTGGCAGGCTTTGTCTGCAGTCTACACCTTTAACAAGTAAGAAGCATTATGAGTGTTGTCTCTTTTTTTATTCTTATTATTTTTATGTTAAAATCCTGGTTAAGAAAAAAAAATTGTAAATTAAAGAAAAAATTTTGAGCACTTCTCAAAAGTAACCACATAATGAGGTGGGCAGGAGGGTGTAAAGACAAAATCTGAGGGAGTGAGGCAGTAGATATGGAGCGGCCTGATTATGATGGCCTTTAATGTGCACAGCAGGATTTTGTCGTCTGTTCAGTCTATGTTTCCCATTACAAAGTAAGAAAATGGACAAAATCATAGGTGGGTCATGTGGTTTTTGAGACGGTATGCGACACTTATCTGACTTTTAAAAGCCACTCAAAGGCAGCGTCCCATTAACAACAGATTCCATTGTGAAAATACAAGATGTCCAACATTGAAAGTTAATAAGAGGCAACATGAGTTTACGGTTGGTCAAGTGATTTTCACTATGGGTATGTGGAAGTTTGGCTGTTTTTTTTTTTTTTTTGTCTGCCCGTGAAGTAGCTCTAATTACTATACAGAGAAGAAATCCTTGAGGTGAAAATAATTCAGGGGAAAAACGAAGATATGTAAACCAGTCATTTTAAGGAAGCTGATTGGTTCTCTACTCTCTCAACTCTGTTGACATGGCGCTTTTCCACTACCACCCGCTCATCCCTATTCGACTTACCTTGCCTTGCCTCTATTTGACTCAGGTTCGGGTGTTTTCCATTACAATATTGTGGAGTCATCTGACTTTTTCCCCGTCGTGCACAAATAAATATAGTAAATATGATGCTGCATGAATGTGCATTGGATATCAACTCAAATAATGAATGAAATAGTATACATTAATAACAGATATGACAAAAGGTGGATTGTTATGATCGGGCTTTATTGAAAAGGTCCGGTGTTTCGGTTTGACTGGTGCCCCGGTTAACTGGTGACTTCTGCAACCATCTGTTAGTAGCAGCTGATGTTAGAATAAGACAAAGAAATGCAATGCAATTCAAATTATCTTCATTTGAGTTTAAGCAAAACAATAGACAGACGATTGAACCCCTGCATCCTGATTTCTGCTCATTTTAAAGTTTTTGGGGTTTTGGGGGATTTATGACATAAATATAAGGAATTTACATGAAACTACAGTACTACTTTCATCATACTACTATGATGAAATAATGAGATCATGGAGTGGGACGGACTTAAAAACATGAAGAGAGTGGTGAAAGACACCTGTGAGGCCTTTTACCTTCCCTGCTTATTCACCCTCTGGTGATTGGGCGTGTGAGGCTGTGAATATGAGCTTGTGAAACCACCCACACACACACACACACACACACACACACACACACACACACACACACACACACACACACACACACACACACACACACACACACACACACACACACACACACACACGCACTGGTGTCTGAGTATTTCTCAACACTCAGGCCTTGAGGAAAGTGGGATAAATCATGTGTGCAAATATTTGGTTCGCAGCCCGAGGTTCCATCTGAATAAGCTATCAGCAGCATCTGTAGATGACGTGTGAACATGAATGAGTCTGTTTTTGCTTTGTGCTTTGCTGTTTCTGTCGATATAAGTAGACGTACTGTAAGCATATATTTCTGTGATTTCGCAGCAGGAAACAGAAGGAGGGAAGTGGGGTTGACGCTTTATTCGATGGAACTGATGATAAGTTATAACGAGTGATATGAAACTGAAAAATATCAAAACAATCCACTTGATGTTAAATATTCATAAACTGTAGCTTTTAAACGGAATCGGCTGCTGATCCCAGCTGTTTAACCCTCGTTCAGTCACTTCTGGATAGAACGTGCGTTACAGATCTGTCACAATTAATTAGACCCACTTATCATCATATTGTTCCAGTGTTTCATTCTGATAAATGATCAGTCATCAATGGTAATTTATGTGCCCTTTTTTAAAATTGAGTTAAATGGGAAAATCCGACTTGAAAATGATCTCTGACGAATGATGTCTTTTGAACTTTGATGTTGGAGCCTGCGCTCCTTTCATTAAACTGAGCTGCTTTCATCCGTCTTAACACAAACACCAAGCAAGCGGCGGAGAGCTGTGACTGAAAAACAAGATTTAATGACTTGGAGTACTACACCGTCTCCTCTGGACAGTCATTTGTATGGATTTCCTGTCTTTGAAGCTGATTTATTTGAGGCGTGTCACAACATTTTCAGCATGCAGATATTAAAATCAAACACTGAAGCCCACTCTAAGTATCAAGAGCCCTCATCGATCAGCATACTGTACGAGTGCTCCCATTTTCACCGTTTTCTGAAAGCCTCTTCAGGTTCTAACAGCAACCCTGTTTTTCAATCAGCTCTGGTTGCCGCGCCCCACCCTTCACTCTGGCTGGGTGGGCCTGTCTGCGGGGTGCCGTGCACGGTGTCTGTGGCCAGTGATGTGAATTGACATGCTGTTAAAAAAATGGATCCGTCTAAATTATTCAGTCTGTTATTCTTGTGTCACATTTGGTGATGATGTCCCGTTGTCACGGAAACATGGTCCCATGAATTGAGCTTACAGCTGGGACCCCTCTGGGTGAACAGAAGATTAGATCCCCTATACAATAAATGATTTTTATTTTTAAATCTGTAAAAGTAATACAATGGCAACATGGCAAAGTATGATTAAGATAAGATTTTGCCAAATAGAGCTAGACAGAGGCTATTTATATATGCTTGCTGACAGGCAAGGATTACACAAGCCCACACAAAAAGAAATGAAATGAAATAATAAAATGAAATGTGATGTGTTGCATTCTGCTTCGAGTGGAGTGTGGAGGAAATACAATACTTTCCAGTAACAGATGAATACATGCCGGCAGATATCTGTCTTTCTGAGTACACACACAAGCAGAATGGGTCCCAGGTTGGGATGGTCAAGCTTTATGGATCTCCAGTGAGACATGAACACATGGAAGAGTCATCAAGCTTCCAGCTGCTGATGTGGAGCTTCTTTCTTTCTGTCTGTCTGCCTTTCAGATCCTCTCTGCAATGAGTGGCCGGGTCCGGGGCCAGATACCTCACCCGCCGGACACTCAAAGCAAAGGGAAGCCTACTTTTCAATAAGCTCTTGGTGTGCATGTGTCTTTGTGTCTGGAAGTCTGTGTGTGTCTTTGTGTGCCTCGGTGTGTGTGTGTGTGTGTGCCTCGGTGTGTGTGTGTGTGTGTGTGTGTGTGTGTGTGTGTGTGTGTGTGTGTGTGTGTGTGTGTGTGTGTGTGTGTGTGTGTGTGTGTGTGTGTGTGTGTGTAATATGCATGTTCATCTTGGCACACGAGCGCAGTGTGTCTGGGCTTCGGGTGGAGAGTAAATCCCAGCGTTTAGGTGGAAGTCAAACCCACCGTCTGATTCCCCAGCTGTTGCCACAGCCGTTTCTCTGGCTTGACAGTCTGATCGCTCCCAGAGAATTGTTCACTGTATACACACACACACACACACACACATACACAAACACACACACACTTGCACAGCTTGCATCATACTTTTCAGGTCATTTCATCATCTGTTAGTCATTTTTCATCCAAAGCTTTTCACTTTAAACAAACATCCATAATGCTCTCACTGTTATATACAGAAAGACAAAGTGAGAAGAAGCGAGTCTCCTGTGTGCTAAATGTTTCCCCTTCAAGCAGCCAATGTGTGATACAACATACAACCTGCTGTTTCAGGACTTCACAGAATCTCTCAGCGCTCAGCAGTATTTGCCCAGATAAACTAACAGTATCAGTGTTGTTTATTTCTGGTCAGCGCTCATAATAACACGTTGGTGTCGTGCCATTACTTTTGGCAGTTCAAACTGACAATAAAACTTAAAATGCAATTACTGAAGTTTCCATGACCGCATTACTTTTGTCGTATATTGTAACAACTGTAGAGCTGCTATCTCTCTCTGTCCTGCTCCGTCTGTGAGCGTTTGTCTCAACAGTTTCTTCTTTTTAAGCTTCCTGTTTACTGAAGGATGAGTGCCTCATTGAAACTGAACCAACTCAGGTCAATAATAGTAATAATAATAATAATAATAATAAAACATTTGGAGGTGGCTTTCACCTTATAGAAAATAGAAGCATAAAACATCAAATCATAAAAAAATAAAAACAGGTGAAGTTAAGCACACAGTGTCCAATTAAAGTGAATAAGCATGTTTGAACAGGAGGGTTTTGAGTTTGGTTTTCTGTGCTTGTTGTGATGAAGGGTCGCCACATTTTGATTTCCTAAAAGACGAGACTTGCCCCTAAAATCGATACCTACAATTGCATATTTTACTCAAACATGCCATGTAATTTTTATTATATTCAGAGTATGCCTCCTTTGTATGGGAAGGGAATTCAGTTATATAAGAAAATATCTCTATTTAAATAAAGACATCAATTGTCAGTGGTTGTTTGACACGTTTTTTTAATGTCTTGATAAAAATGATACCTGTACTATACAGAGGAGGATCAAAATATATCAAAAACAAAACAACAGCTCTCCTCACAGTCCTTACCCGACAAATAAATAAAAACATACAGACAGTGAGTGCAGCACTTTTAAAAAGCAGCCTTTGAGCTTGAGTATTTTCAGATTACTCTGTGAGTGTACAGCCGCCCACAATCTTTAAAAATATGTCACACACAACAAAACACCTGAGTGTTATGTACAAAGTGCCAGTCAATTTAAATACACACTTATTTGTCCTGTCAACAACAATGAAAAGCAAATATTTTCACCAATGTATGAAGCCTGCATTGACTCCTTGGACGGGACATGCAAAGTGGGCATGACTTCATAAATAAACATGAGCTTCCTGCTATAAGTCTTCTCCGCTGCTGTCTGAATGTCTCAGCTGTTTTGTTTGCTGCTTTATCTCTTTGTCATTGCAGATCATGAATATCTTTCCTTCATAAAAATGTGGTCAGTCTGGAGTTTTTTGCACAAGTGAAAGAAAGTGCACTCCTCCATGTGTGCGCCATCTTTCGACTTCCCAGTCAATGATGTCACTTCATCTGAGCTTGATGAATGAATCAGTGGTTTTGGCTGAACCACACAGTTACAGCTCGACAAGCGTCTCATAGCAGTGCAACAATAAAACTGTGTGACATGAACTAATTAGGTTAAGGCATTTAAATATTATTGAGTTGCTGCCATTTTTATTTTTATTAAATAGCTATAACACGTTTTAAAGCTTTAACCCGGAGCTCAGATCAAGTGACAATTTTTAGCAATTTTCAAAGCTGTTCTTCTCAGATAAGCATGCATTTAATGTGAACATAGATACTCAATACTCAAACTCAATGCAGTCAAAGATTGTCACTGTACCATGAGACGATCTGGCGCCTGAGCACAGACATTTTAATTCTAAAGTGTTGCACATGCAGAGCGAGAAGTCTGTATGTGGTGTCTGCAGTCGGGAAAAACACTGATATTCGGTCACATTTACACAACCAAAAATATTCTACTCATCACTTGAGATGCTGCGCGCCACAAAGCGCCCAAGTTAATGCCAGCCGAGATATGTTAATTCCCGCAGCAGCCATTTAGAGACATGCAGCCTGCTGTCTTCACAGTGTGACTCCAAAATCCCTCCGTCCCTATCCTGCTTTCATCCTTACCTGTCAGCAGATGAGAGCGCCACACACCTGCGGTGACACACATTGGAGTGTATATTTTTTTGTGCATGTTTGTGTGCGGCCACCGCGGAGCTCGCTGTGCGAGCATATTCACAGCCAGCATTTTTGACAAGCCTAATGAATCTCCGGAGAACCGCTACTTGCCAACTCTCTCTTGTTCTGTCTTGTCTCCATTGTTCTCTTACTCTGTTTATACCTTCTTGTTTTCTCTCCCCCCCTCCCCTCCTCCTCATGCTGTTTGTCTGTCTAAACTGACGCTGTTGCGGGATTTTCGCCTCTATCAGCTGCCGTGTTTTCCATTGTCTGTTCTGGGTAACGTGCCCATAAACCTCCAAAGAAGTAAATGGTCCGAGAGACACCTTGCAGTTGATGAATTTCTCCTCACAACACAGCCGAATATCACTCAGATGTCTGCGGTATGCGAGAGGGAACCTTCGAAGAGGAAAGTTTAATTATGCTAACCCATGCTATATTAGTCATGCCTCAGCTCAGCTTGTCTATCCAGAATCCATTACCTATGCCTGAGGAGGCCTTGTTAGTTCACAATTGATTGCTAATTACGCAACATTATGATACATTGGCCTCATCTTTCTGTAATCACAGTAATTAGGAAAATAATGTCTACATGAGGTCTACATGTGCGTGGAGGCAGAAGAACCATGACTGTGGCGAACAAAAGATGCAAATTGGGTCGCACCACGATTCAGCTTAAACGTCCTTCACAACACACCAGTGGATTTTGCACACACAGACACATGCTCACATGTCAGTTAGAAAGTTGTGACTGCATCACTGATCTGTTGCCTCACATGAACTGGGGGGGGGGGGGGGGGGGGACTTGCACATAGAGCACAGAGCATGAGTAATGAAACGCTTCACACTCATTTGGCTTTTGCACTTCAAATGAGATTGGCACAGCTCAGCGTCTAAAACACAACCATTAGATCTATAATGACTCCACAGCCTACTCCCCGTGGACTGAACACACACACACACACACACACACGCACGCACGCACACACACACACACACACACACACACACACACACACACACACACACACACACACACACACACACACACACACACACACACACATGCAGAAAAACCTCCCAACCCCCTAAAATAGTCTATGTATTATGCATTCCACCCATCTGCCACTCTGTGAGCACTTTATCCCAAGGGGAAGACAGGGGAGGGATAGGAGGGAGGCGGAGAGGAGAAGGAGGCACTCACAGCTGGATGTAGGGAAGAGAGGGGAGGGGAGGCTTTTTCCTTCTCCCACCCCCCCGCCCCCCTTCTTCCATCTGTATATCTGTCAGGTTGTGAGCTGCTGGAATGTGAGGGGCTCACCTGTGTTTGGACTTCCTCCTCACAGACAGGTATGAGCATATGACCCCAAAGTATGAGTGATTTATAGCTTCCCATACCTCTCTCTCTCTCTCTCTCTCTCTCTCTCTCTCTCTCTCTCTCGCTCTCTCTCTCTCTCTCTCTCTCTCGACGGAGAGTTTTGTGTTTGTGTCTGGAGGATGTGCGTGGCCCAGCAGGAGATGTAAACTGACCATCTGTAACCACGAGGCTGAAAATATCTGACAGGCTTCAGCCTACGCACGTGCACATCAACAAAGTACCCTACCCTGTGTGTCAGATGGTTGCGATCAAAGTCGGCCAGAAATCAGATACAAAGCCGGGGAATGATACCAGCGCGCACACAGATGCACAGGCTTGCAAAAGGCTTGAAGTTTCTGGAAACACTGGACTTGTGCAAAAAAAAAAAAAAAAAGAAAACCCGTGTCCCCAAAAATGATTCAGGACCTCTGCTTGATGTCTGCTGGCAAACTGACTGACAAAACAAGCTTCGCCGCGGAGCGAGCTGGAGGCAAGAAGGGAGTTTTAATAGCGCGTCTTTGTCTCACAGCTGCCAAATATTCACCCTGACCCAAACCAAACTACAAACCCATGATCCTCATCTGCCCTGCGACATCCTTCAGCTGTTTCCTTCTTACTGCTCCGTGTGTGCAAATGCATGTGTGTTTGCTCAGAGAAAACAGAGGCTTCATTGTCACTGTGCCGTCTGATGCAGCTGTGAGCTCTTCAGATGTTTTTACACAAAGGATGAAATGATAGAGTGAACAAAAAGAGAGGGAAAACAGATGATCACAAATATATTCTATACTATTTCCAAAAAACATCTTGTCCGTGTAAGTTTATTTAATGTATAGAAGTTTAAAAATGTGTGTAATAATAATAATAATAATAATAATAATAACAACAACAACAACAACAACAACAATAATAACACTA
The DNA here is from genome assembly GCF_963422515.1 of Blennius ocellaris. Lineage (NCBI taxonomy): Eukaryota > Metazoa > Chordata > Actinopteri > Blenniiformes > Blenniidae > Blennius > Blennius ocellaris. The sequence continues at coordinate 16,600,190 of NC_137656.1, forward strand.
ATAATAACACTAATAATAACAATAACAATAACAATAATAAGAATAATAAAAATCTCAGCAACAGCTTTCATTTTGAAATCAAGGCTTTTCAGATACAACCTAACTTTAATTGGCAACAGTAAACCCCAGCATTCTGATCTAACAATGAACCCACTCTCAAAAGTAATGTGTTTGGACTGTCAAGGGGTATTTTTTATTTTTTTTAAATACTTATTTTGTAAACAGAACAAGAGCAATAACATCAATATATAAATATATGAGTAAATGAATGAATTCATGTAGTATTAAATACAAAAGTATTAAATACAGTGATAAATAAGCATCCCAACACAATTATCCCACAAATTTAACAGAATATCTGCAAAATACATCATGTCCTAATAGCTCAAAGTTGCAGCGTCTTCATACTAAACACATTATGCTGCTTTTAACAACAAATAAAAAAAGAGAAATCAACTTCTATTTCGATAAGTTGTGCACAATAGTGTTCTGGTTTACTTCAGTACCAGTCAATCACTGCACATCAATGAACAGGTCGGGGAGACAGAGCCCAGAGCTGGGAGTGTAAGGAGAGAAGGATCAATGTGATAATCTCTCTCTCCGGGCTGCATTGAGGGAATCTTCGCCCACCGATCTGAGTTCTCTGATGACGCGACGTTTCTCTTCAGCATTTTAAGAGATAAACTGAGCCCACTGATAAGCACTCCTCCTGTTCCATGCTGACACTTTCTGCATTGATGCAGCTGAAACCAACCTCACTTTTCTCCTCTCCATAGTGGGGAGAAATGTGCAGAAACAGGCCCGCCTGATAAGGCCAACTCAGGTGAAATGCCACATGAGTTTGGCTCCGGGAGGTAAGCAGCTATCAAACGGCCTATTAAAGGATTCAGTTTCCACTCGCGTTACGAAAGGGCTTTGATACCTGGATTTTATCTGTTGTGTTATCATCTCAGATCAGGAGTGCAGACACACACCTGCACTCTCCTGTTGCCTTTACCTCATATCTCTGAGTCGGGAGTCAGGTGTGTGGGATTTTTGTGTGTCGCTGGCACAGACAATGAGCAGAGCGGGAATGATTGGGGTGTACTGTTTACTAAGTGCAATCGGTGTGATTTTATTCTTGTCTTACATGCATGGATTTGCATTCTTTAGCATCTTCAGAAAAAAAACGTTTTTGAATGACTTTAGTGATTTGTGAAGTGTCTTTGTAATATCTAAAAGCTCTTGAAGTTGTGATACATCTGTTCTGCCCTCTTATCAAATAATATAAGCTTATAATTGACACTGATCTCCTGTTTTCCCTAAACAGACAGATGTATTTTAAGGATTGCTCTTCAACTGACCGCATGATACTGCTTAAGTTGAAATACTGCAGTATGAATAGTGTGCAGTCAGAGCATTTTGCAAAAGAAAAGTAATGTATATTTACTTAGAAGGAAGATGAATGAAAACTTCAAACATAAAACCCGAATCTTTTTTCACATGTTTGAAATAATGCAAAACTTTAGCACTCAGCCACTCAGCCACACACACTCACATGCACACACAGGTGCGTTGTTGGGCCGCGTGAGCTGCTGAATGACTGGAGCGGCGGTGTGGTGAGAGGGAGGTGGAGAGAGGTAGAAGTGGAGAAGGGAGGCAGGGGTGTAGAAGTGAAGACAGGTTGGATGTTCAGAAACAGACTGTCTTTGTGCCGGGGGCCAGTGTGTGTGTGTGTGTGTGTGTGTGTGTGTGTGTGTGTGTGTGTGTGTGTGTGTGTGTGTGTGTGTGTGTGTGTGTTCTCCGGCCTCAGCTGTGGTGTAATTGATTAGACGAATTAGTGCGAAATATAGAATTAATCTCCACGAACAGGGTCGTGTGTTATCTCGGTGTTTCCCTGTATGCGGGCAGATGCGTGATTAGAATGAAATATGAAATTAGCCCTGATTAATAGCGCCGTGCTTACACGTGTAATTGAATTGGACAATCTGCATCCAGCATGAATGAAATGTTCACCTGGTGTGCATCACCGTCTGGATTGGTGCATCGCAGGCTGTCATCCCCACAGAGACTATTTGTGTCACGGCACTGCTTTCAGTCGCAAGATGTTATTTTAGGGATGAACAGCTGGATGACAAGTTGATGTTAACCCACTGACTTCCTGTTGATGCTATTTTATTAAACCTATTTTTGTAATTTATTTTTTTTAATTTTTTGAACGAGCAGTTTGTTTTAGACTGGTTGTACATATTTTAAAAATGCACTTTTTTTTTAAATCAATGCGGATTTACAAAGTCACTGATACCCTTGTCTTCCCTTGCAAAGAAGATAGTGTCGCAAACAGTAGAACATTAAATAATGTCTTATCAGATATCAAATGCAATAAAACTACGTCAAGAAAAAAAAATTATATGCACTATATGTGTGCAATAGTTACACCGACACATACAAGTCTTGAAATGTGTCTTGTGAAATGTGAAAACATTATATTTAATACATTTTCTTCATTCCAGATGTTAAACATAGATTCAACAGTGGGACCATGACAAGAAATATGAAGCTAAGTGAAAAAAATTTTTTTAGCAAATGAAGCCGCTGTTCAGTATCAGTGGAGTTTCAGGAAGGTTTAACTTAAACTGAGTATTGTCAGAAAAAAATATCAACCCGTAATGAGTTATAAAGCATGAATTTGCAGGATTGCAACTTCATGCTTGAGTGTTATATTACATATTATGAGATGGAATCATTCATTCACCACATTGAACTCAATTGAAATCATAATAAATTGTAAATCTTTAATGGACTAATTGTGGTTGTGGCTTCGCTGATAGAGTGATTTGTCCTTCAATACAGAGAACCTCCATCTCAAGCACTGTTTATGTCAGTTGTCCGTCATTATAGCAGTGAGAGGAGCTATTACTAGTTTTACAATTCACATGTATTCAGAAAAGCAATTCAGCCTTGAAATACGTTCATGTAAACGCTTGGTGTTTGATTCAAACCTTCAGAATATATGGCCCCAACAAAAAACTTTAAATTGCGTTTCTTGTGTTTCTTTTGATTGTATTTTGAAAAGTCATGTTGAGAACCATGACTGGATTACTTGATAGTTCAAAAAGTCATTTGGCTGATGGAGTTTCTTGTTGTGCATGCCCTCCCCACACACCAACCCTGATATTTATTAATGTGGCCTGCAGAGGAATGTCGAAACTTGAACGCCGCGCCTGATACAAAATCCCTGAAACCTGAAATGTGGAGGAATTCACCTTGTGCTGGTGGGCTCATTTATTTGCCTTGACTGGTTTGCCAAGAGATAAAGCAATCACACAACTTTATAGGCTACATTTTAAAATGGAAGTATCAAGTAGCATCAACTGCATTACAAGAGTCAAAATGAAGTGCTTTAAAACTGGACTCATTGGTCGTCCTTACATAAGCTGATAAAGCTCAGCTGCTGCTCCTCAGACCGTTCAGTAATCCTTCCTGCTTCCCTCAGGATCACGTCTCATGCTTTTTCGACACTTTAGTGTGTTTACCTTTTCCAGGCATGCAAATGCCCGAACTTAAGTGTTCTCATCCACACATATGTTACAATACTGACAGCGCATTCGGCAATATTTCCACCCTCGTGGATACACACACACACACACACACTTTGCAGACTTCCTCACTGGTGAGGTCAGGGGCTTCTGGCACAAACAGGAAGCTCGTATAATCTAATATCACAGCCTGTTTGAGTTGCACACATGATCTCCTGTGGCCACACTTACTGTGAAGACTTCATGAGCTTTACAGAGTCTGAGTGTGTTTATTTTACTGACACAGTCATTATGGAACAAATGGCTATGACCAACTGGTTCGCTGTGATGTGAGCACATGAGTCATATTGAAGTGAAACTGCCTCAACTTTGACGCACAGCATGTAAAATAGCAGCCACAGTTGTGGAGGTATTTACTTACTTGATAACACACACACACACACACGCGCACACACACACACACACACACACACACACACACACACACACACACACACACACACACACACACACACACACACACACACACACACACACACACACACACACACACACACACACACACACACACACGCTTGCATTCACAAATGTTCGCACACAAGTATGTCACAATGTGTTGGGGAGCCTTGCACATACAAATAAGGACACAAAAGAAATTTTGCATTCAAGCATACGGAGTGAAAAAATGATCTTAAACTTTGCACACCGCCATGCTGACTTTGAAAAATCTGTCCAGCTTCATAACCTGTATAGGAAAGAGTAGATTTGGCTTGGACTCAAATCCCTAGCTATAAAAAAAAAAAAATTCCACCTGTATGTCCCTGCCAGAAGGTGGGTGTGCAGTTATTCATTTATGAACTGCAGCTGTAAGTGGAGGGGACAGCAGTGATAGGAAAGTACACACTGTTTTGTATCCAACGTCTGTCACTATCTCAGGGGACTGTGAGCTTCACATTGTCTACTAATGTAGTTTTTGGTGGTTTTGTTCCTTTTGATTTTACAGATTTCCTGGAGCTTCACTGCAAACTCTTCAGCTGATTGTTATGTCTGTACTGCTTTATATCACCCACCTGGGTCCTTTCACATGTTGTCACGCGCTGTCCTTGCACCGCATTTATGCTTACATCAGTGAAGACTAACCTGCACAAATCCAGAGGTCAAGACAGAGATGGCCTTTCTGCAAAGTAATGAGAGGATATTCAGTTTCTTGTGGTTTCTAATCTCCGCCCAAAGCTTCAAGCATGGACTTAGACTTGGCTTCAATTAAAATGTCACCCAGCAAATATCCAGCTCATTTGGTCAGTCAACCAGATACATCAAAGGGTTTGTGCTTTAGATTATGACTGTGAGAAAAAAAAAAAAAAAAACAAGGAATAATTTAACATGCGAAGTATGAGGAGGATCATACATGTCTATTTACTGAATAGCTCAGGAAAATATTCACATATTTTCTGTATGATAAATTAAAGCACAAAATGTGCAAGCAGCTTTACTTGTGTATGTAAAATATTGATTTTATTTGACCTCTCACTTTGTCCAAACAAGCTAAATGCCTTCATTGTCTTAGCGTCAAACATAAACCTTGTGTGTTAAACTTATCTGAACATAAAACATTATTTTATTGCTCCTGTGCTGATATTCTTATTTATTTCCCTCAACAAACAGGTTTGTGACAGGTTATGTCATGCTGTCTGTAGAGCAAGATTGATCTTTCTCGGAATGGATTTCACAATAACAGCTGATACAGACTGTAATTTAGTCCCAACTTTCTTCTTGGGAAGATAAATTTGTTTTTGTGCTGTTCAGGTGAACAGATTCATCTTAATGTTGCATTATAAATGCTCTGCATAAAGGAAAAAGAGAATATGCTATATTTGTTTTGTTTTATAAACATGGAAAAAGCGGGAAATGAATTATAGTAGAGACTAATTTATTTGTCACTGCTTCCAAAGACAATTTCAACACCGTGCTATTCTATATAAACAGTGATTTAATGGCATCGCAACAACGTTTTACAACTCGTATTACCTCTCCCGCTCCCTCTCTCTCTCTCCCTCTCTCTCTCTCTCTCTCTCTCTCTCTCTCTCTCTCAGTAGGCGGGTTTTCCGCCAGCAGCGTTTGGTTGATTCTCTATTGATTTGTCGAAGGGGAGAGGAGGAGGTGGAGAAAGTGAAAGAGGGGGAGTGGTGGAGGAGAAGGGAGTGAGCGAGAGAGGGAGAGAGAGAGAGAGAGAGAGAGAGAGAGAGAGAGATGTGATTGAGCGAGGGACGAAAGAGAGGAGCGCGAGCACAATCCAGGCAAAAGTCCGACAGCTGAGCGAGCGCTCCTAAATCACGTGGAGCTGTGGATTTATCCAGAGGAAAGAAAGTTAAAGTGTCGTCAAAGTGACTTTTTTTATTTTTATTTTTGCTCTTAGTTTTTGTTTTTCCTCCTTTCTTTCTTACTTACTTTTTCTTTTTTTGTGTGCTTTCCAACCCCCTCCGCCCTGCATTCCGCGGAGCAGCTGTGTTTTAATGCCCCTGCGCACCCGAGAGCCAGAGGAAGGAGAGAAGAGTGAGGAAGAAGGGGGGAGGAGGAGGAGTGAGGAGGCCTGGCCTGGACACCACCCCTCCTCGCCCTCTGGAGGTCTGGCCACTCTCCCCTCCTGGCCCTGCATGGACGGGGATGGGGAGAGCCGGATGCTGTTGCCGCGGGGCTGAGCGCCTCGCCTCCGCGTCTCTGGTGCGCCGCTTCCGGCCACTGCTGCTGCTGATCGTCGCTCTCTGCTGCGGAGCTCGCCGAGGTAGTAAACCCACCGCAACTCCTCCCGACACTGACCTGTCATCCCGACACACTTTTTTTTTTTGCAATCAATTGTTCGCGCTCCATTCCACCAACTAGCAACACTTTTTTTTTTTTTTTTGCAGTGTAGTCTCGTGCACTTGGGTGATGATCTCGGGGACTTTTGCTAAGTTTTTTTTTTCCTTTTAATTCGGCGCTTTGTAGTCTTTGGACTGATCCCCGTGCTTGGGGCCCAGTGCTGCCTGACAATGGCTCTCTCTAAAGCGGCAGTGCAGCAGTCTGAGCACGGATCGAGTTTCTCCTCCTCTCTCCTGGGCCGTCATTCTCCTGTCTGCCCATTAATGGCTCATGGAGGAGGGGAAGAGGAGAGAGGAGAAGGCGACTACTTCTCCTGCGCATAAACGGCACATTTATTCCGTGCAATCTACAGGAAACGACAGACTGCTTCTTCTTTTTTTACCTAATCCAAAAAAGTTTAAATGTGTTCAAACCTCCAGTATATGCTCGTGCAAGGCAGGATGGCAAAAATCGTTGGGTTATATATTCATCAGATTAAATTCTGATGAATATATAACGGGGAACAAAAGTAAATAAATTCCTCCTTGTGGATATTTTATCATTTGGCATTCATTATCAAAAAGCCTCTAATCTTAAGATAATTGTTGGCTAAAAGATAAACAAACAGGCTGTTAACTGAGTAATAAATATCAGTATGCCTGCAAGGACTTTTTTTTTTTTTTTTTTTTACAATAGTATAAATGGCAACTATTCTTTATAGCTGTTTTCCCACATTGCAAGCTTGTTGTGTTGCTTTTGGTGAAAGTGAAATGATGGACTCTTTCTTTTTTCTTCTTCTTCTTCTGTTGTCTGTGCGTGTTTCTGTGTGTGCAGGGGGTCAGCAGCTTTAACAGGCTGTCTGTTGAGCAGTCACACCTCCAGTAATTAGTTTAACACAGCTCAGGCAGCGGGACCAAACCGCCTCTGCATACAATTTGGTGGTAACAAGAGAGACCCGCTTCACATTAAAGACGCTCTTGGCACATTACTGCGTGTGCGTCACCTGGAAAGAATGTGTATTATTTAGTCTGGTGCGCCAAAACACAATGTTTCATTTGTTAAAACTTGCGCATGTTTGTAGGTGTTTCAGGTGTATTTTGCTTGTGAGCTGCAGCTGTCTGCTTCCATGTGGCTGTTTTATTTGGAGGGGGGGCAGGAAGGAGTGTGTGGAATGTTGAGTATTGTTCGCAGCATCTCGTGGTGAGTGGATGCTGTAGTGAGGTCCTGTAAAGCTTTGTATCTCTAAGCTTTGGGAGGCTGTTTGTGTGATAGGAGCTCTGCATGTGAGAGAGTGCACACAACAGTGTGATCAATAAGCACTTCACAGGCCATTCCCTGAGCCAGGAGATGATCCCAGTAGATCTGTTTTCTGATCTCCAGAGATCAAAGAAGTTGGGGGCAGCAAGATTGGGAGACAAAGAATCGCTAGAAGGAGGAGGGGGGGTCCTTTGACCTCTGTCTGATGGTAGAGACGCTGCCTCGGGACGATGAGGACGGTAGGTCGGGGAAATCAGGCCGCGATGGCCACCGGCTGAAAACAGAAGCATGCTGATGGAGGCAGGTGATTGGAGCTGTAAAGAACATCTGACAACAGATGGGGGGGTTTAAGACAAAAGACGAAATCAAGCCCAGGAGATGATGAAGTCGGTTGCAAGTGAAAACAAGAAGCTTAATGCAGGACTTGGAAGCACTGAGACCCCTACCGTGTCGATCAGAGGTTTACCTCAGTGACTGATACAAGCCCACCTCTGAATTTGTCAAACACGGTAGTTAGTTGCTCACATGTGGAGTTCTTTATTCTCTTTCCGAACAGTACCTTCCAGTCAATTCAGTATTCATCACAGAGGCTCGACTTAGTGGAAATTGCTTATTTAAATGCATAGATTGGATTTTCGTTTTTTTTTAAGTACACCTATGAATACTTTAGAACGAGGTTTAAGAAGATGATTTCACAAAAGGGAGATCATGGGAAGCCTTGTAGAACAGAAATATGGAACACAAGCTTTAATACTGAACATGATAATATCCAGAGCGTCAATAATCATATGAAAATCCCCAATTTGCTTTATTTATTCATGCAGGGACTAGTGTGAAGTCAACTGAAGAAAAACACAAGAGGAGCTGGTGTAATCTGCAGAAGCTACTATGGTTTAAAGTTTTGTATAGGAGGTTTGAACTCGAGTCATTCTTTTTCAAGTTTAGTTTTCTTCATTTCACATCAACTTACTGATTGAATGTTAGTGGAAAAAAGTACTTTTTGTTTGTTTTTTGGGGGACAACTCATGATCCTGATACCTTCTGAAAGGGAATAAAGTCACTCTGATTGAATTGGGAGCCGTTCTTCGGCAGTGCGGGCCAGATAGGAGGAGAAAGAGGTGGTTGGTGTGCGTATCAAAGACACAATGTGTCCTCAGTACTCTAGTGTGTGTGTGTGTGTGTGTGTGTGTGTGTGTGTGTGTGTGTGTGTGTGTGTGTGTGTGTGTGTGTGTGTGTGTGTGTGTGTGTGTGTGTGTGTGTGTGTGTGTGTGTGTGTGTGTGTGTGTGTGTGTGTCACTGTGGACTGGTGTCAGTATTTAACAGACAAGAGAGAGATTTTGAATCCTGGTGTGAGTGGGGGATTGTACCCTACACCCTGATTTAAAAAAAAAAAAAAAAAAATCAGAGCAGTACTGCCCCCAAATGGTAGCAACCAGCTCTGCCCCCCCCCCCCCCCCCCCCCAAAAAAAAAGCAAATCTGCAAAGAAAAGCTGGAATGTGCTCTTATACTTCTGTGTGTGTGTGTGTGTGTGGGGGGGGGGGGGGGGGGGGGTGGTAATTATTCAGTCGCAACTTACTTATGGTTGTTATGTGGCTCCTTCACATTGAGTGAATCTGTTTTCTGTAAAGAATCCATGCACTTTCTGCTTTTGCTTTGGCCATTAGGAGATCATACCACCATCTGAAGATCTGTGTGTGTGTGTGTGTGTGTGTGTGTGTGTGTGTGTGTGTGTGTGTGTGTGTGTGTGTGTGTGTGTGTGTGTGTGTGTGTGTGTGTGTGTGTGTGTGTGTGTGTGTGTGTGTGTGTGTGTGTGTGTGTGTGTGTGTGTGTGTGTGTGTGTGTGTGTGTGTGTGTGTGTGTGTGTGTGTGTGTGTGTGTGTGTGTGTGTGTTGCACTGCAGAGCCTCTCTGTTTCTGGCCTAATCTAATAGGAGCACGCTGTGACTGATGCATTAGGTCTGGTCTCTAATCTCACTCTGACTCTCTGTCCTCTCTCTCTCTCTCTCTCTCTCTCTTTTTCTCTCTCTCTCGCTCGCTCTCTCTGGTGATGTACGCTTTGGGCTGGTTTGACCCCAGTTGTCTTCAGAAATGCACAATGACATCAACCATAAGAGGGATTTTTAAATGGGATAATCTTTTTTCTTGATTTGTGTACAATGACAGAATAATCAGTCTGCTGATTGAAATTCCAAGTTAGTTACCTTGTTTAATCATGTGTGTCCTTTGCAAAAGCTACACAAGTTCATACATTTAATCAGCACCCTTCTGACCTTTGTGTATCAGCAGGTTGCACTGTTACAAGCTTCACATAGTCGGGGCGAATACAATTTGATTTCGATTTATTATTGTGTCACACGCAAAGACGGTATCCAGCTCGAAAAGAAAAACAACACAAGCAGTGTAGCAGCAACAATTACATGTGATACTGAACAAATAGGCCGTCCTTGATGCTTTCTCCAATACTTTAACCCTCTCTTTGACTTTATGCCTGTAGAATGCAATACGGGCATACTTTTAATTCTTTTTAATCCATATACTGGTCACACTAGTGAATCTTGTCTGAGAGGAACAGTGGGCTGCCACAATAGGCGACAGTAGTTGACCTATATGAGTACAAAGGTTTATGTCTTTGCTCATGGATTTAATTTTAGGAGTAATAAACAGTCCAGGATGTATTCATGTCCTTTGAATTGTTAAAGGGATGAGGTTTTTAATCTGGTATTATCAAGGCGCAAGGTTTAACTCTTTATTCAGGAAGTAATCATAGTTAAACCAACAAGTTTACATGATTGGATCTTTTTCATAGGAAAAAAATATGATAGAAAAAACTAATCTGGTGGCACTGTATGTATTCAGTCGTCTGAGCACATGAAACCAGTCCATCCACAGTAATTGAAATGATGAGAAAAATACTGCATATTCCATTTGGAGGATGTTCTCATCCATAATCTACATTTGCTCTGTTTTAAACTTTTACTTTAAGATGACTTTTTAGGTGAATGCTCTATAAGTGTTTTAGGACTGCCTTGAATAATCACAAAGGAAGAAACGACACCTTAAGTCTTGAAATATTTCTCAATATTTTCCTTGTGTAGAAATGTTCTGTTCAGCGGCTGATATCGATAAATATACAGAAATGTCACTTAACTCGACCAATTCAAAGAGCCAGTTTCCCTCTGGCATTGTTGTAATTTGCCAAAAAGTTCCAAGCTACGGGCGGGATTACTGATGTCAAACGGTCGTCTAAAGGGGTTTGAGATGTTTGTATGTGCATCACACCTGCAGCGTCTCAATTCCCTTGTAAATAATCCAGTCCTGTTATGTGCTGCTTGGCTATACAGGCGTTGTTATCTCACTTGAGGGGGAAAATGTGCTTCATGTTTTTTTTTTTTTTTTCTGTAGCTGCTCTTTGGTTTATTACACTTGAGTTTTATTACACTCACACAGGAGCGGCGCTGATTGATCAAGAATTTCAATCAGCAGCTGATTCTCTTTCTAGTTTTATAAGGTCACAGTGTAACGGGCCTCTTCTGTCATGCGTTTTAAGATCAAAGCCTTCGCCGCTCCGTAACCCGCGATAAGATAGTTCATACTTTGAATATCATCAATAGCATCTTTCTTTGTAGCTGTTTTCACGGTTTTATTTTCGCAATCGTGTCGCTTCCCGGCAGATGTCTGAGTCTTGTGTCTTCTCTCCAGGTCAGTGCCAAGTGGCCGCCCCACAGTGTCGCATCCAGAAGTGCACCACCGACTTCGTCTCCCTGACCTCCCACCTGACCCCGGCCGTGGATGGCTTTCACACCGAGTTTTGCAAAGCGTTGCGCGCGTACTCGGCCTGCACCCAGAGGACAGCCAAGTCCTGTCGGGGAAACCTGGTGTTCCACTCGGCCGTGCTGGGAATCTCGGACCTCATGAGCCAGAGGAACTGCTCCCGGGACGGGCCCACCTCCTCCACGCATCCGGAGATCCAAATCGAGCCGTGCAACTACCACAGCCGCACCCAGCACGCTCACACCCACTCACACACACACACACACTCCCACACACACTCCCACAGCCACTCTCGGCCTGCGTACCTGTTCTGCGGCCTCTTTGGGGACCCGCACCTGAGGACGTTTAAGGACAGTTTCCAGACTTGTAAGGTGGAAGGGGCTTGGCCTCTTATTGATAATGACTATCTGTCAGTGCAGGTCACTAATGTTCCAGTGGTCCCTGGCTCCAGCGCTACAGCAACCAATAAGGTGAGAACTGGGCTTTTGAGGTCTAATTTGCTGTTATTAAGGCTGTAAGAGCCTCCTAAGTGAGAGCAGCTGGTGTAATCTGGTTTGTTTCTGTGTGTTCCGAGTTGCTTTTCTGTGTGTCAAGAGTAGAAATCTTATCAATGCAAGACTGGAAAACACCCTTGTTCTTCCTGCTCTGCTTTATTCAGTCTCTTTCTGTGACTCTCTCACACCCAGAGACTCACAGGTGTGAAGCAAACGGTCGCAATCTTGTGACCGTCTCTCGTGACTGAAGCAGTGTTGGAAACCTAACTTGGTTAATGGCTGCATGGAGCCTGACCTCTAACAACATGGAATGAAATGTGTGAATGGACCCACTGTTTACTTATGTGTATGTTTGTGCGCACATGTGCGGGTGTGCTTGTCGCAAGTTCACGAGTGGCACTCCTTGCTGCCAACTTGCAGCGCAGTGTGTGTGTGTGTTAAAGGTTCCCGCACAACAGAAAAAAAAGACACACAAACTTGCACGTCTATACAAAACACCAAATGGACAAGGAGCCACACAAGGTGATCTTTGTGGCGTTAAAGAAGCAATGTTGATGTTTCCCCCGATGATCTGCCCTCTCCAGCTTAGTCGATAGCTTTAATTATTAAAGCACACACACACACACCCATGCATACACTTAGTCATGCACATGCAGGCAGAAACACCCACACACATTAAGCAAATACTGGGGTTGCTGCACAGTGGAGCATAAGGTTTGACCTTGTGTCAGAGGTGGGGCAAGTTATTAGTCACGATTATTAGGGACTCACACAGATTCTCTCACGCGGACATACACACACACACACAAATGCATGCATACACATTAACAGCCCTCCAGGCTTAATGGCCTGCCAGGCCTCATTCCTCACGGCTGTCATGTGAACAAAGCAGCCATTCACCGGAACTGTGATGCTAGTGCTAACTGTAATGCTCACACCACACCCTGCATCCACCACAGCTTCCAGTCACCACTGGAACCCTGTGTGTGTGTGTGTGTGTGTGTGTGTGTGTGTGTGTGTGTGTGTGTGTGTGTGTGTGTGTGTGTGTGTGTGTGTGTGTGTGTGTGTGTGTGTGTGTGTGTGTGTGTGTGTGTGTGTGTGTGTGTGTGTGTGTGTGTGTGTGTGTGTGTGTGTGTGTGTGTGTGTGTGCGCGTGTCTGTGTGTGTTCATGTGTCAGCATGTTTGCATAGCTGTGTCAAATTACAACTTGTTAAAAAGTCATTAAGTCATTTCTCAAATGTCATGCGATGAGTCAAAAACCTGTTTATTGGTTAAATGTTCATATTTGAGTGCAACCAAAGAATTTTTTTGGGGTGGGTTTGAATACCTATTTGAATAAACAAACATTAACACTAGATTTAATCAGCAATTAAGTTCCGTGCATCAAGTAAACCGTTTTTGGAAACGATTCAATTCTGATTCTTCTGCCAGTTGTTTTCACAATGAGCTGCTTAATATGCTTTGTATATACAATCTTAACGAGAGATCATTTCAATGTTTCTAGTATCTCACGGCGTCTGTTGATCAGCCAGGTGACAAAGGACTGAAGATATTCAACCGTCATATCAGAAAAGTCACAAATGGTCTCACTGGAGGCTAAAACCCTCAAACATTTAGCAGTTTTGCTGAACCAATGTAATTCATTGTCAAATAATCTTCCCTCAGTAAACTCAATTGCCAGTTGACTTCAGATCCGTCTCGTCATATAAAGTTGTATTTGTAGCATAGCTTGCGGCTAGAAAGAATTGAGTTCTTACATTGTCAGTCAGAGAAGCCACTGTAAACTTTACACCACTGATAAAACCTCTGTCAGTCATTAGCTGCTACAAAGGTAAAGCTGCATATCATAAATGCATAATGACGCAGTTAAACTAAAGTGATAAGCCCCAGACAGACACCTAACTGTCTCTCTCTCTCTCTCTCTCTCTTTTTTTTTTTTAATAGGTCACTATCATCTTCAAGCCTTATGCGGGTTGTACAGACCAGAGGGTCTACCAGGCCGTTACGGACGACCTCCCTGCAGCCTTTGACGACGGAACCGTGAGCAGCGGCGACCCCATCCACACTCCTGCGGGTGCAGAAGGCACAATGGGGAAGGTGCGGGCTCTGTGGATCTCCGAGCGCAGCCCGGGGCACCACGTGGAGCTGCACGCGGGCTACATCGGCGTCACCGTAATCGTTCGCCAGCTGGGCCGCTACTTGACGCTGGCGGTGCGCATCCCCGAGGAGCTGGCCCAAGCCTACGACGCCACCCAGGACCTGCAGCTCTGTCTGAACGGGTGTCCCAGCGGCGAGCGCATTGACCAGGCGGGGCACCTGCCCCTGCCCCTCTCCCCTCCGGCGCTCGGCCTGCAGCAGCTGCAGCAGCTGCGTCGGCCCGGCTACTCCTCACAGACGCAAACGTCCCCCTACGGGGCCGCGCGGGTTTTCGGCGTGGAGGGGGCAAAGGAGCGCTGCAGGGACCAGCTGGAGGTACAAGACATTTACTTTCACTCCTGCGTGTTTGATCTCCTGACCACCGGGGACGCCAACTTCACCGTGGCGGCGTTCAGCGCACAGAAAGACATGGAGAGCCTTCACCCTCACCGAGACAGGTGGAGGATCTACCCCCGTGGCTCGGCCACCTCCACCTTACACTCCGATATTCAACCCATCAAACTGCTTGCTCTGCTCCTCTTGTGTGCTTTGAGGGTTGCTTTTATGTAAGAGGGGGTCTTTTCGTGAACGTGCACTAGAAAGACAGTTTTGGGAGCTGTTTTTTTTTTTTTCTTCTTTGCTTAGCACTGACTTTTGAGGGGTGGTCCATGCAGGACAGACTGCATGGACAGACCTGCATCCCACCAGGCAGAAGAACCCGTCTGGAGGTGGGAAAACGCAGCAAAAGAGACGAGCTTCAGTTCGTCTTCATCCTATAGATAGAGCGCAACCGACAATGACACAAATGCTTCTGTGCGGGTGAATCAACTGTAAATAGTTCAATTTGTCTTCAGTGCACAGTGTAATTATGTAGACTTAATTTTTGTGCCATTTGATGTGATTTTTTTTGTTTTGTTTTTAATACCTCAGACAGAGGATGTTTGTTTTTACCAAAAGCACTTTATTTTTTTCTTCACAAGTCCACATCAGTGTTTTTGTTTTCACTTGCTGTCATTTCACAGAAATCTCTAGTGACCTAAGTTTTAGGGATCAGTCATTTGGTTTTCTAATCTTTTACAGTGAATGAAATACTTGGAGCCTCAGTTTTGGGTTTTTTTTTTAATCAAAAATGCATCGTTCTTCCAGCAGGCGATTTGAGTCTGCGACTCATTTTGAGTTAATGTGAGCAGTTCTGTTGAATGTATTGTGAATATTGTCACAGCAAATGCCATCAGTCCAGTTTTGTTACGATATGAATTTGTTGCTTTCTGTCAGTCCTGACTTAAACCGTGTGTGTGGGTCTGCGGGAGTGCTGCAGTGTTTTTATATTGGCCGGTGACACGTCTGAATGTGTTTTTATTTCGTCTGACTCCTATTAGAGGTACTCACACCTCTTTGCCAATTTGTCGCTGTGACTATACTGGCTCGTGTTTTCTACTCAATGTATTGTACTTAGTATTTGGGTAGGTTTGGATGGTATCATTTGAGCCAAAGACTGTTTTTATGTACAAATGAAATGACAAGTTGACACCAAACCAGCACCATTTTCCTTCTCGGAGTTTCTGAAAAGGCTTAAAACTTGCTACTGTAAATTTCTTCTTTTTTTCTCTCTCTCTTTCTTTCTCTGCCTGAACAGACAAAGCTGCTCCTGTCACATTTAGGATGCTGGAGACAAAACTCTGTGAATACCGAGAAATAATTTCACCACACTGTGTGCTGGGATTTCTGCTTCAGCATCATGTTGTGGGAATTTGATACCCACAGAAATTTCAACCCTGATGACTATGAGCCTATTGTTAAAATGTAATATTCTGTACGATTATACTCGGAATAGTTTTGATCGGCGATCTTGATCTCAGTTTCTGGCTTCATGATTCTTTGCATCATGTGTGAGTGTAAGTTTGGTGAAGAGTGACTGGTCGATGTTGAAATACTTAACTTATTTATGAACATAGTGTCCTGTAGAGGAAGTTAAGCTCCATATTCTTGCTGTTGGATAATTTAATAAAATGTCAGATGTGATTGTACTGCCACCTAGTGGTGCTATGTTGCTACGTCTATGTGTTACTCGAGGCGTTAAAAAAAAGAAAACCAAGAAAAAAATGAGGAAACAAACTGTGTCAGTGTTTTATTTAAAAAAAGCAATAAAGTTTAAACGGTTCAAGCTCACTTCATGTTCCTTTCATATTTTACAGATTTACACTTGTAAAAAACTAAACTGAAGACTTCCCACTTAAATTCTTTTTAGAAGTTCATTAAACCTGAATAGCACTGTACACACACCTTCACACAAGAGCATTAAACCATCTGTCTGAGGTTAGGAGTTGATCAGATAGCAGGTTTGGCCTCACAAACACAAGCTCCTTCCAACTGTCACTGTCGGCAGCACCTGTGTGACGTTGGACTGAAAAAGGCGCCACTTCAGATCTGCAAGATTACAGTGTACTGTGTATACTGGACATTTTCACATTCATTTGACAGTCTTCTCATGAACCCATCTGTAAGATATAAAGTTGGCAAGATGCGTCTTGAGTAGAAATACTCTGTGGAGGCTTTAGTCATAAAAAGATTCCTCCGGTCTGGATTTTCTTTTCAAGGTCACTTTGTGCTTCAGAATCGAGCTCTTCTTCAGTCTGAAAATTGAAATACATAAACGATATTCATCTTAACATTCTCTGCAATCATAAAAATAAAAATTAGGATCGTCTGTGCTTAATGCAGTTATACAAACTCACCATTTGATAACAATGTAAATGGTCATCAAAGTATTGAAGGTGATCGTTTTTATGAGAAGAAGCCTCATAGACAGTATAACCACCGTGTTTGTCCACACAGTAATGTCTGGAGATCCACATGAAGTAAATGTATTAATCTCAATGTGGGTTTTAATGATGTCCAAACAAGTGAATTTTACCTGCCACATCCTCATCTGCATTGAAAATCTCTTCATAGTCATCTGAAAAGACAAGAATCCAACTTGACATGTACAGTAACTACTGATGACACTGAGTTGAAGGTGATCCGCTTTACCTAACGAGGCGGTGTGCTGCCGCCTCTTTACTTTTGAGCGGCGTTTGTGGCCCACAGAGCAGCTGTACGACGGCCAGTCTCTGGTGGCCACTGTGATCGTAGCCACGGCGTTGTGACCCCTGTGTCTCCTGGTCGCAGCGATGCTGTACGGTGCGCTAGATATGTGGCCCTCGGACGCCGAGCTCCAACTGACCTCGAGCCGTCCTCTCCTGAAGTCGCTCACCACGCAGACCAGCAGGGTCCAGCCAAGTTTCTCACCTGACAGGTGGACTGGAGGGGCCAGAGATGCCAGCCCGTCACCATCGACACCGCCTGACGCAAACAATCAAGATGACATACCAAACAGGAGTAAGTCTTGGTCAGAGGGTTTGGAATCTTCTATGATCTGTTCCCCCTTCCGCCAACTGTAAATATATCTCTGGGCATACTATTTCTCCAAGACCAAAATAATCCATAAATCCTTCTGTTCTGCCATATAAATCAATTAAAAAAATGAAAGGATATGTATAGAAATACTTCAGAATGTCAGCATCTTTCTCTAAAAGCTTGAATAAACAAATCTCCGTCTCTCCTTATGGAATTAAACAGTCTTTTTAGCTCATCCCCAGATTGTCTGCTTTGCAGCAAAATAGGAATGACAATAAACAACAGAGTTTTTGTTCTCCCAATATAGCTGTAGCACTGAAACTGGACAAAAATAGCAATTTGAAATATGCTCCATGAGGATACTCACATGCTTTACGTGTTCATAATTCAATTTGTTATGCAATTAACATCACTGTGAGATGGCGTTCCAAATGGCTGCTTCCCGGTTAAAGACTGTCACAATACATAATCTGTACTCCTAAAGACAGAGGGCATGTTGCATAGACTTCACAATTCTATTGATTATTAATTTTGCTGCAATAATACATGAATAATGTCGGCTCGGTTCTGTATTCCAAGTCTTAGTAGTAAGGTGCTTTAGTATTCATTTGTCACTGACAACTCAAATATGACAGATGATTAAAGAAAATCTCCCTCTGAAAAGCTGTCATTAGAACCAATATTAGTTATTTATCCAACTGATGAAAAACAGACGATACAGTAAAGCATGTAGGATGAATTGAGATCATTTACCTGTCCATAAATAGATGATAGGAAGGTAAAAAAGGCTCCTTGGTGGCTCAGTCATGTCTGCTGTCGTGCGAGCGACTTGTGTTCACTGATCATTGCCTGCCCTGTGTGAGTGTGTGTTTATGTACCTCATGTAGAAGTGTGTTTAAACTGGGGCATGCCATTTGGCTGTGCCAGGAGCAGTGCATTGTGGGGGACAGACATATCATATTGTTATGACCTTATACTAACAATGGAACCTCACCCGGGCACACACATGAATACACACAAACAAACAGAGGGAGAAAGAAAGACACAGGACGGCAGCGTTGAACCCTCACATGTGAAGCTCTGCGGGATATTCACACAGAGAGAAGACAAGTGAGGACATAACTGTGGACCACAGTTGCAGAATAATAGGTCACAACTTCCACAGCTGCTGGCGGCTGCTCTGCTTGAGGTGAGAATCTAATCATACCAACACACACAAACAACAGACAACAGTCTTGTAGGTTGCACCTGCACACATGTGTGGATCCATCTTACTTTCCAGGCTGGAAGTAACTAAATACAATTACTCACAGTACTGTTACTTGAATATTTTGGAGAACTTGTACATTTCTGAGAGTTCTTTTTTTTTGTTTTGTTTTGTTTGGGGTTTTTTCCCCCAACTATGCAATTTTACTCAAATGGCAGGAGTTATGGGGTTAATCAGGAGTCCATGTGGAAACATAACCCAGTGCAGGGCGAGCATGTGTGTATCGCATTGATATATAACGAAACTTGATATTTCCAGTCGTGACAACACAGACTGGAGGCTGCAGTGGTATGTTGTGTAAATGTAGAGTTTTACTGTGAAAGTTTCAGGCAAACGTGAACCAATCAGAAACAAAAGAGGCGATGAAGCCCCGCCCATCGTTAACTTCCGTTTTTTTCGAATTTTGTTCAATAACCAGAAAACGGAAAAAACGAGTTTAATTATCTTCTTTTTTTGTTTGTTTGTTTGTTTCGTTTGTTTCTGATTGTGTGGAGTTTGCCAACAAATCAAACTAACAAAACATACCTTGGCCTGGTCAGTCATGCTGCACATTTAAAGTTGAATTTATCTGAGTAGAAACCCTTTTGATGGACGGAGACCAAACTTTAAAAAGTTGAAAATGAGAGTTGGATTCAATTTAATCCACTTTTACAGTCTGTCTTCACTCAGACTCTTTTGATAAGAAGTTACTCGTATTGATATGGAAAGTATTGCATTCACATGAAAAAAAAAATCGACTCTAAAATTAAAAATCGACTCTGTTTTTCTGAATTAATGAGATACTGTTTTCTGAAAAAATGAAAACAAGGGCTCTGTTTTTCTGAATTTTTGAGATACTGTTTTCTTGTTATTCCAAGCAGAAGCTCTGCTAGACTGTTGTAGGAAACAGCTCTCAAGTTTAATCCAGCTTTATTTCTATTTGGTTTGAGACATTCGGACACTCTTGTGTTTGTTGATGGTATTCTTATTAGTTTATCAACTTTGCACAGCCAGTTTATAACTCCAAACCGTAGTTAGGGGACACGGTTTATTACTGAGCTTTACTACCTGTGAAGAATGCCACATCTGCCCAGTTGTTCCTGGAGAAACATTACAACCACCAACAGATCCCAGCGGTGTTTACGTTTTAACAGTCGCAGGTTCCTGAGGTGCCTGTTGTCGCATGCTTTGCCTGTCACTTTAAGGGTCTGATGCATTGTGGGAAGTGGAGACTTCTTTTGGTTTTGGGTAGTTCAATTGTAGTTCAACGACGGATGGCTTCCCTGTTTCCCTTCAATCTCCTTCAAACTCCACATGCAGAATTACCCGGACTGAAAGGTTGTTATCAGCAGACGTGAGCCAAGTCTGAGTAGGTGAAGCTCAGCAGTAAAAACAGAGCCGTTTTTTTTTTTTTAAATTTCTTCAGAAAACAGTATCTCATAAATTCCCCAAAACAGAGCCAATTTTTAATTTTTTAGAAAACAGTATCTCATAAATTCAGAAAACAGAGCCAATTTGTAATTTTTTTAGAAAACAATATCTCATAAATTCAGAAAAACAATCCATTAAATTTTTTTTTTCAGAAAACAGTGTCTCATAAATTCCGAAAAACAGGCAATTTTTTTTTCTTCAGAAAACACTATCTCATAAATTCAGAAAAACAGAGCCATCTTTTTAAAAATAATATATTCTAGCTCATTAATTCTGAGATAATTTGTCATTAATTCAGAAAAAAACAGCGTCGATTTAAATTTCTTTCGTGTGAATGCAATACGCTTCCGTAATTCTGTCTTCTTCAGGGTGCTTTCTTTTTTTTTTAAATCTAACAATGGGATGGAATTTGAAAAAGAAAGTGAAACCTAACAGGGACGCGGAAGAATCGTGAAGAAGCCAGAATGACAGGGGTAAGTCGGGCTTTCCAAAGCACATGTGTTAAAACATAGATTGCTTAACACACTAAAAAAAGAAAATGTAACGTTATTGCACTCTTCGGCAGCCTGTTGTCGTCAGAAAAGGTTTTAAATGCAACAATTCGGGTACCATCAGTACACAACAGCGTGAGTCCAGCTCCTGCAACCTGATTTGAACTGCAGCTCCGCGCCTGCAGCTGTTGTCACCTCACAGTTATAGCCATGTCCTCAGCCTGTTCTGGGCCACATGGAAAGTCATGTGGTGTTTTTGTCTCATGTTTGGGTCTCCTTCAGAATGAGAAGTTGTTGTAGCCTCAAGTTCACCAAAGTATTTTTTGTTTGTTTGTTGCTAGGATGAACCAGGTCAATTATTGTTGGCATGACGCTTGTTATTTATTATTCTTTTTTAATATACACTTTGAGCCGTTGCAGTAAATAAACAATGTACTAAAGAAGAGGGTCACTCAGTGGGACCCGAACAGTACCTACTGAAGTGATTCATTAGTATTTATCCAAGTTAAAACGGTCAGCTTTGTCGTCATCAGTCAGATTGGGGTTTGACCTTCACAAGGTCATAGAATGAAAAAGATTGTTTGCCCTCGTTCCTCCTTTTGTGTCTTTCAGGTTTGAGAAAAGAAGTTTCAACATTGTGTCGAGGCTTTTGCTTCAGCTGCATTTCCCTCAGTGAACCCTGGTCTCTGGGCTTTGGCCGACTGATATCTCCGCCAGCTGTCAGCCTGCCTCACCGGTCGGCTTTGTGTTTTGTTTTTTTCCAGCGGTTTGAGAACATTTCTCCCGCAATGGTGTGGCTGACGCTGGGTCTGCTGTCTTTGTTCACTGTGTCCCTGGCATCGTCTCAGGACACACTGGGCTCACAGCAGGAGTCCAGCTCTGCTCATCCCGGAGAACCATCTCCGTCAAGTACTGACAATCTGTCCTTCCCCTGGAGTCGTCTACGCCTGCCAAGGTTTGCTTCATTTTAACATCATAGTCATCTCCAGGTACTCCACTTTGATTGTAGTCATTTGTTTAAAAAAACAACAACAACAACACACGGTTGTCTTCCTAACAGGTATATCATTCCTCGTCACTACCACCTCTTTCTGCACCCCAACCTCACAAGCCTCAGCTTCACTGGCTCAGTGCAGATCCAGATTGACGTGCAGAACAATACAAACTGGGTCGTAGTCCACAGCAAAGGTCTGCACATCTCCAAAGCCACCATTTTGGACCAGAACCTCGCTCATCTCTCAGAACAGGTAGTTATGGAAAATGATCAGTTGATTT
The DNA here is from genome assembly GCF_963422515.1 of Blennius ocellaris. NCBI lineage: Eukaryota > Metazoa > Chordata > Actinopteri > Blenniiformes > Blenniidae > Blennius > Blennius ocellaris. Next base: position 16,622,043 of record NC_137656.1, read on the forward strand.
ATAATTGTGGCAGACGATAGACCCAACCGCCTCTTCTTATTTAAGGTTCTTCCAGTCCTTCATCACCCCTCCCATGAGCAGATTGGCATTTTCTCCCCGCGGGTTCTCAGCAGTGGTCAAAACTACTTCCTGTATATTGAGTTTGCGGCAGATCTTTCAGAAGGCTTTCATGGCTTCTATAAGAGCACCTACACCACAAAGGCAGGAGAAACCAGGTGAGACTAAGGTCACTGTTCAACGGCATCTGCATATAGATGTGTTATAAGCAACGGTATTGTCCAACGGTACCTCTGATGTCTGTTCCCAGAACCTTAGCTTCGACTCACTTTGAGCCCACGAGTGCTCGAATGGCCTTCCCGTGTTTCGACGAGCCCACATTCAAAGCCAATTTTTCTGTTTGGATCAGGAGAACGCCAGAGTACATTTCTCTCTCCAACATGCCTGTAGTGAGTGGTGGAGCATGTGCAAGTTATCACACATTTTTAAATGTTTTTTTTTTTTTTAATGCCACAATTAACGCTATTTTTCCATCTCAGGTCAAGACGGTAGAATTGAGTGACGGCTTGCTTGAGGATCACTTTGCTCCAAGTGTTCAGATGAGCACGTATCTGGTAGCGTTTGTCATCTGCGACTTCGAATCTCTCACCGCAAAGACGTCTTCCGGCGTACAGGTGTGGTTTTAATTAGAGATTTTTTTTTTTTTTTTTTGCACGAAACAAATTTCCATTTGTAAATGTTCCGATTATTCTAACATGCACTCCAGGTGTCCATCTACGCTGCCCCTGAAAAGAGGCCTCAAGCCCATTTTGCCCTGGAGGTTGCCGTGAAAATGTTGGACTTTTATGAAGAGTACTTTAACATCCGCTATCCTTTACCCAAGCAAGGTGAATCCATTTCCAAACTGTCACTTTCCCTTGCGTCGACGTGTCTTGTTTCAGTAACACTTCCCGCCCTCTGATGTGTGCTTTCGCTCTCAGATTTGATCGCCATCCCGGACTTTCAATCTGGTGCGATGGAGAACTGGGGGCTGACCACCTACAGAGAGACCAGCCTGCTCTTTGACCCCGTCACCTCTTCTGTTTCTTATAAACTCTGGGTGACAATGGTGATTGGCCATGAGCTTGCCCATCAGGTGAGAGCAACACATAACGAATGACATGCAGAGATCGTTTAGCACCAATATTACGGCGGCTCAAACAAACGCGATGGTATAAAAAGACGATATTAAGTAACGAAAGTCTCAATCCTCTCCGCAGTGGTTCGGTAACTTGGTGACAATGGAATGGTGGAATGACATCTGGCTGAACGAAGGATTCGCAACATACATGCAGTACATTTCAGTGGAGGCCACCTACCCTGAATTCAAAGTGGTACATTGACAGATCCCTGTTTTTTTACGAAAGTCACAAATGCAGTTATCCATGATATACCAATGCTTAAATTGAATATCGTGGTTCTGTGTTTAATCCTACAGGAGGAATATCTCCTGAACACCTGTTTTGCAGCAGTTGGTCTCGATTCTTTGAACTCCTCTCGGCCAATATCCAGCCCAGCAGAGAGCCCCACGCAGATCGAGGAGATGTTTGACACAGTTTCCTATAATAAAGTATGCTTAGGTTGTTTTTGGGGAATACACAATTTCAACATCATAGATTCATGATATTTCATCAAAGCTGTGTTATATGTGGACTTTCAGCAACATATATAATTGAATGTTTATTAGTTTATAGAAACCAAGTGACGTAGTTCACTAGAGGCTGTCTTGAGTCAGGTTGAAAAGCAGCCAGAAACACCAGACTTGTGATACAATATCCTTGTGCTATTTTTCTTCAACTGAGCGCTAGCACACAGATTTATATTTAAGTTGTAACAAAACGTTCTTGTACAGTGCATTTGCAGAGATAATGTATTTGTTCTCTGGATTTTTTTTTTCCCTCCAGGGAGCATGTGTCCTGCACATGCTGCGTCACTTTCTGACAGACAGCGTGTTTCAGACTGGGATTGTGCGATACCTTCGCAAGTACAGCTACAGAAATGCTCAAAATCAGGACCTGTGGGACAGCCTAACCAGTGTAAGAAGGTTAAATGAATGCTATTTACTTTTTGTTGGCAAGCAAAAGTAAAACGTTGACTATATAGATCATATCTAGACAAATAAAATCAAAAATATTAAATGAGTACAGACTTTAAACAACAAAGTTTAACAAAAACAAACACAGCAGCCAATAATGCTATTACCAGATATACTGTAATCAAATATTGATCATTTGTGGACTGAAACAAAGAAACCAAGATGACAAAGTACAGCAATTTCACAAACAACTCAGTTTACAACTTTTTCAACTAGTTCCTGCTCCTAAACCCTTATTTGTACAATTTATCATATTTTTTCTAAAGTACATGTATCTTCAACACTAAAAGGTTTTATTTCTTTATCTCTGACAATGATGTATGTTTTGGACCTGGTTTTTTTTTTTCTTGGCACCAACAACAGAGGGATGGATCACAGAAATCTAATTTTATATCCCCATTCTTCTTCTATTTTTGAAAATAACTTTTTGTATACCTTCTGACTTTCCGAGACTATGTTTCTATACTGCTGCGTTGTAGAGTTTTGATTTGTTTATTTAATACGAGACGTCCATTGCCATGCATTGTTCGTACTCAGAAAATACATTTTTCTGAAAGTTGCCTGAATTAGGTAATCGATCAACTGCAAGCAGAAATATAGAAAAGAACATTTTGTTTTTTTAGACGTGCTCAGATGAAGACTTCGTCGCTGGAAATCACTGTTACAGCCGCGGCCAGGCGACCAAGAATGCGGTGAGTAAATATTTAAGCATCAACTGACTGACCTCCCTTCACAGCTTTGTTCTGTCAAATGTCACAGAGCTTTCACGATGGCGGCGATGCTTGATTGATCTTCAATAACCTGTTGTCTACAGTACCTGTTTGCAGGGGAACATCTGGACCTGACAGCCATGATGGACACGTGGACTCTGCAGAAAGGGGTTCCCCTGGTAACAGTAACCAGGAAGGGTTCTCATCTGCTGCTGAGGCAGGACAGGTTCCTGAGGACAGTGATGCCCTCTGACCCTCAGTGGGCTGCGCTGCAGCAGGGGTATGGAAGTGAATATTCCATTTTCACTTTTTGAATTACTATTCTATTTATATTGCACGCTGCCAGGCTCTTTGCTCGTAAGTTCTTTCACTCCCACCTTTCATTTTTAATTTAGTGTTTCCTCTTGTGCAGTTACCTTTGGCACATCCCTCTGACCTACAAGACCGACGCTTCCAGCACCATCCACAGACACCTCATGACATCGCACACAGGTAAGAGAGAGTTGCCACATGCACTTAATAGAGCCTTGTCGTATTGTTTGCCATCATATTGCTCTCTTTTATTTGTGTTTCTATTAGACAGCGTGCACATAGGAGAGGAAGCCCGCTGGGTGAAGGTAAACACTGACATGACAGGCTATTATGTGGTTCATTATGAGGACGGTGGCTGGGACACGATAACCAAACTACTGGGAGAAAACCACACTGCTCTGAGCTACAAGGACAGGACTCACTTGATACACAATGCTATTCAGTTGGTCACGTAAGTATATGTCTGTTTTCAACAACTCGAATCCTCGCTGTGTGTGTGTGTAGGGAAAGCATGCTGATTACCTCTCTCTACAGGGCAGGTCATCTCCCTCTGAATAAAGTATTAGACCTGTTTGGTTACCTTCCCCTGGAGACACACACAGTGCCGCTCCTCCAAGGACTGAACTATCTGGAAGCCATTTATCATATGATTGAGAAGAGAGACGAGATCGCTTTGACACGCAAACTTCGGGTATGATTAAAAACTATGTGTGTTTTTAATTGGGTTTTTTTGTTTGTTTTTTTTACACAGTAAAAATGAGTTAATATAAGCTGCTCCTTCTCTTTGTCTTTTTTGCACAGGTGTATATTCTGCGTTTTTTCCGCGTTGTGATTGACCAGCAGACATGGAGTGATAGCGGCTCTGTGTCCGAGCGGCGGCTGAGGTCCGAGGTCTTGTCGCTGGCTTGTCACCTGGATGATCCCCCCTGTGTGGATCGGGCACGTCAGCACTTCAGAGACTGGCTCCAGTCCAACAAAACACTAAAGTCTGTGTAAATCATACTGTTGTCGCTCAGCAATGACAAACAATGTCTTAAACATCACGTGGCTCCCGTTGGGATACATCACGCAAGGGAATGTTCCGTCATGTTCCTGATGTGTCTTTGCCTATGTGACTGCTCCAGTCTGCCCACTGATGTGGCGACGACAGTGTATTCGGTTGGAGCGCAGGATGACCACGGCTGGGCTTCACTCCTCCACACCTACAAGTCATCACTCTCTGAAGCACAAAAAGAAAACATCTTGTTTGCACTGACCTGCAGCAGAGAGGTCAACAAACTGCAGAGGTTGGTCTGACACCTTGTACACATTTTTCCAAACAGTAAAGGGTGTCACCTTGTGGCGAACACCAAGCATTGCGGTGTTGCTCATTAAACGTCTATCTATTCAGGGACATTCGTTTTTTGTACCCAGTTAATCCAGTGGAGGAAGGCTGGGGTATCTGCAGAAAACACAATGAACAATCTTGACTATTTAATTGGATTTCTTTTCCTAAAATAGCATCAGATGTATTTAATTACACACATACACTGCTTGTAGATTTGTTTGGGTCAGTAACATGTTGTATTTTATTTCCTACTCTTAACAGACATTTTCAGGCGAAATGCAAAACATTCAGAAGTAGTTAAGTAACAGTTATGTATAGCAATTTTGGAAGTTTCTTTCTAATTCATGTCTCGTTGCTTGAAAATAATTGCTGAAATCTTGTGAGTTGACTGTAATCTATGTATCTCTGAATTCGAGAGTCAGCAGACTTAACACACCTCCCGCCTGCAACACTTCAAAATCTGCTTGCAAGTGGCCTGAAGTTTACAGAGTTTTCCAGTGTTAACATAGACTGACCAGCTAATTCTTTCCATATAACATTTCTTTCTGCTGTGAACTGAAGAAGTGAATTGATTTTATGGTTTATGCATATACATATTTCTTTCAAGCCACAGACGCATACCAAATCTGCTATACTTATTTAAATGTGAAAATGACATGAATGCCATGCGTGTGTGTGTGTGTGTGTGTGTGTGTGTGTGTGTGTGTGTGTGTGTGTGTGTGTGTGTGTGTGTGTGTGCGCGTGCGCGTGTGTGTTTGCAGACTGTTGGAGATTGGTCTGGAGGGGAACGTGATTCGATCACAGGACCTTTCACATCTCATTTTGTGGGTGGCCAGAAACCCACGGGGACATCACCTTGCGTGGGGTTTTGTCAAGAAGAACTGGGACACGTTGGTTCAAAAGTATGTATAAACACACAGACTGGTAGACTTTCACTGTCAGTCAAAATGACAGTCACACAATTTTTGCAAATCCCTGCATCATTTTTAACCTTTTCAACTGCTTTTGATGCTTCAAGCTGGCCCTTTTTATTAGACGTGCAGTTTATTTCTGCACCACTTTGGTCATTCACATCATTTGCTTGTGGTTATTCTCGACCTGCAGGTTTCACTTGGGCTCATCTTGTATTAGAAACATCATCGTTGGCACCACAGGCCAGTTTTCATCTCCAAAGGAACTGACTGAAGTAAGTGAATTTCTGAATATTGAAATGTTTTAGTATGTCATTCAATATGCCAGCGGGCTAACGTGAAATATCATATGGGGTAACAGCTTTGAACCAAACCATAAAACTTTGATTTAAAGGATTTGAGTCTGGAAAATCATTCGGACATGGAGCCACCAACTGTTACATATCAGAACTAAAGTTCATGTTAGAACTAAGCTGGTTGCACATACACCTATTCACAAGTCTTATATTATAATCTTAACTTGCCTTCGCTGTTACAACATAATATTTTATAAAAACAAAACATAATGTTTTATAAAAAACTGTTAGTGTCACTCATCCCTCGTTCTCTTTTCTTATGAAAACTTACAAGAAAGAAAACATGCTGGGGAAACAAGCACACGAAGGGCCCACCACTGATGTTGGCATTGTTTTAATTGAAATTATTTTCTATATGTTTTTAGTTCAAATCAAAACACTTGAAGCAACAATATCCTTGGGTTATTATGAGACCTCCCTTTAATGTGAAACACACTGAAATGCAAAGAAAATAAAAATAAAATGACAATAACATCCTAATAAAAGTGAAGAGTGTGTCAGATTTTCAATTCTATCCCTGTGTATTGTCTGTGTGTGATTGGCCATTAGGTACAGCTGTTCTTTCATTCTATCAACAAGCAGACCTCTCAGCTCAGAGGAACACAGATTGCCCTGGAAAATATGCAGAAAAATGTCCGCTGGGTTCAGAGAAACCTGGAGACTCTGAGGAGTTGGCTGAGTGACCAGATGGAGTGAAAGTCCAAAGACAGGTTGTGGTTTACTCACACAACATAGGATACTTGATTGTTTTTTTTTAATTTTATCTGGTGATTGTAATTAACTGATTGAATGTTAATTGTATTTGCTGAACTTGACCATTGTATATATATAAAAACAAGAGTTTTCTGAGGAATTGTTTGTTAGAAGGCATGTAATTGTGAGACCTGGCCGCTGAGGAAAAATAAATTGAGAAAAAAAGTGTTTGTACTTCATTAATATTTCATTGTCTGTATTTTTGTCAAAGTGTGAGACAGAGATCCAATCCAGTTCAACACACGAACACCACGTTTATGGTCTCTTCAGTAGATGGATAATAAAAAGGTTTATTGTACCTCCTGGAAAGATGGTGGGGGTTTATTAACTGGAACATATGCTGTTACTACACTTCAGCCATTGTGTGTGTGTGTGTGTGTGTGCGTGTGTGTGTGTGTGTGTGTGTGTGTGTGTGTGTGTGTGTGTGTGTGTGTGTGTGCGTGTGCGTGTGCGTGTGTGTCAGTCCTACTTTAAATATACAATATATTTCTATTTGCTTTTTATTTTGTATTACTGTTCTACAGCATGTAATTGTAATATTATATAGGTGGAATAGAGGTTTAGATCTGTCTCAGGTAATTAATATGCTCCAGTATGAATGCCCATACAAGAAAAATGACAAATACTGCATTCACATTACTGTAATTACAGTTTACACTATAGTAGTGTATCATCATGGAAATCAATCCTTTTGATCTGAATTCTTTTGACTTCCATAATAGCCTTCCGAGAGATGTGCAACGTGTCAACAGTGTGTCTGGTGCATGTTGAATTAACCCTGTGTTAAAACGAAAACATATTTTAAACTAAACTAAAGTAATCATACTTTCCTAATCTCAGAGGGGATTTTTTTTTCTGACTTTACCCATCGCTCGGTGGAACTGATTTGTGAGCTCAGACTTGGCTTGAGGATTTAAAGTGGGGCTGGTAAACGGTAGACAATGCTTAAAGAGCTGAATGGGGGCGTACGGAGGTACTGTTCTGCGCGTCAATGACCTCATAAGTATGGCTAAATAACAATAACTGCATGTGTAGAATTGGCCCCGCCCCCTTCCAGCGAAACCACCCAATCAGAGGCCAGCATTGTAATTGTGACGGAAGGTTGTCAACAACTGGTCACGGAGGAGGAAAAAGTGTCAACAGCTCGTTTCTTAGTTGCACCACCAGCCAAGAGCACAATTTACCCCGCAGGTTTATTTTTTTATGTCAGGGGGTCAGTATTCTCCAGACACCCTGGTTCATCCACGTGTTGGGCTGTTATGAACCGCTCCGGGCCATGAAGTTGGGGAGTGCGGCTAGCGGCGGCTAACCGGCCGCCTCTCAGTCGCTTCAGAAGTTGGCTAGTTCCGAGCTAGCTCGTAGCTGCTACGTAGCCAGCTCACGTCGGCCGGCAGGCTGCTGTTTGGTGTGTCTCGTAGCCTGCGGTGGCTCCTGACCGGCTATCAAAAACACGCCCAGTCGAGCGTCTTGCGAAACGTGCCGAGTTCGCCCCGGTCGGTCGGTCGATCGTGGACTTGAGAGGGAAGGAGGACTCGGGGAGAGAAACAACCCGCCATGGATTTGTTTGACAGCAACAGTTTAGGTAAGGAGAGGAAGGACGGGGTTTCGCTCTCACTGTCACGGGGAGCTAACGAGCAGCAGGCCGGCTAGTAACTCCCGGGACTGTGACTGGAGGGGGGGTGACATTCACCCGAGGACACATGTTGGGAGACCGGAGTGACCGGCTTTTGAACTGACCAAATGAAAGCAGCTCACTAGTAATAGGCTCCAGTGTTTACCACGGAGCTTCTCGGAGGCTAACTTTAACCCCAGTGCCTGTCCGGAGCACCGCAGTGACATGATTCCATTTACACACGACTGTATTTTCATCTGGGTTTATCCAACACAACGAAAACAAAGGTCATTAAATATGTAAGCACACGTTATGCTGCGTGTACTCAACCTTTTTCAACAAATACTGCTAAAGAGCACAACTAAGTTCACTACACTTTCTTTCAGACTGACACAATGAGTCATACTGAATAAAAAAAATCAATCACCCTTCATTAGAAATGATCTTCCGTCTCACAGGCAATGTGCTAGATTTTGGATCGCACTCAGTTTGGTCCCATGTCGTAACCATGAACTGTTCTTGAATGCAGTAATGTCCTGTCAAGGCTGAAGTTGTGTGTTGAAACAAAACCGATGTTTCTGTTTACCCCCAATCTGTGCCTGCAGGCTTGATAGTAGCAGTGTTTTGTCTTGTTGTGGAGAGGTGATAACCCACACTCAGCAGGGCACCAGCAGTCAGCTGCTTTATCACCTCTGCTGTGATCCACAAGCATTCACAGAGCTTTATTAAAACAAACAAATGAAAGAAAGAAAAAAAATCCAGTGCACAAACAGCACAGCTTCTTTCAACCTGGAAGTAGCTTCTTCGAAATCACAGCAGTACAACTTCTTGTATTTGGTCTGTATTTATGTTCTCGGACGTGACTTTGTCTTTTTTTTTGGGGTTCAACACAAAGATGACTGACATTTCACAGCCACGGTTTTATCGGGCAATGATGCAATGGCCTTTGCAGATTCTTCTGCATGTGATTTGTGGACATGACTTGCATCGTATTAACTGTACAGTGAGTTGGTCCTCTGCCGCTGTGTGTGTCTCACACTCAGAAACATACATTTCAATTTAGTGTGTGTAACTTTCAAGGCAGATTTGATAAATGTTTTGTATGTAAAAAGAAAGAATGCAGTCAGCAGATACAAGGTGTTGATAGTCATTTACATTGGTCTGGCTTGATGGTCTTTTCTAGGCGTCTTGAGTGTGCGTTGCACGAAATGTGTGTCCCAGTATTACTGCAACAAATCCCTGCAGCTGCTGCAAGAATATATATACTGCTATTAATAATGTATATTATTTATGGGTAAGCTTGAGAAATAAATGAACATTACTCATAACCTTCTTTTGAGTTCTCAGTTTATTAATAGATTGATGCCACTGCAATAGTCAGACAACCTTTGCGGCATTATTAACACTATATGACCATTGTGTTGAACATATGAGAATACAGATCATCCAGCTCTCATATTTTTGGACCCTTCGGTTCCTTTTGAGGTTTTCAAGCACATCTCTGCTTGTTGTCTTTGAGGGAATAATTGGTATTCAGTTGGTGTGTGCTGTCTTTTGTTGTGCTTTTCACTGAAGTCCATCATCAGCTAAGAATTAAGATTTTTTTTTGGCCTTCAGCCTTGAGATTGTCAGGAAAAACGGGAGCGTTGCAATGCACAGTGTTACTACTTTAGTTATTGAATTAGGAGGTTGCACATGCCTCCGATTGTTTCAAGAATTACACAGGAGAGATTTTGCCTCCCAGAAAATGACCCGAATTTTGTAAGACAAAGCCCAAGTCTTGTCACAATGCTGAGGGTGCATGTTTGTTTGAGGAAATGCTGGTTTTACAAACCTCTGTAGCATGTGACATGAACACATGATGCATATTCATTGTGTCCTTTTTCCTCAATTACATGGCCTTTTTAAGTTGCGTGATTTGATTGCAGGTAAATGTATATATGATGAACTTGAGCAATTTTGCTCCTTATGTTGCTTCTTACGTTGCAACTGACGTTGCCACTTAAGTACGTGCCATCAGTCCGACAAACCAGTTTAATAGGTCAAAGAACAAGGAAATCCAGTAGGAGGTGAACTAACAGGAAACTGCAGAAACTTTCTTGGTGTGTTAATGTGGCTGCATCTTGTGCGCATGCTTTGACAATAATAGGCCTTTTGTGTTGAATATGTTGTCATTACCGCCCTCTTTTTTTTCTTCTTTTTTTTTAAACTAAATTTGAATGTGATCCAGGCTGTGTAAGGGTCAATAACGGTAACGTTCTATCTCATGCTATCTCTCCATCACTGTGCTCATTTCCCCTTTTATAAATCGCCCGTCTGATTTCTCTTCCTCTGTCCACTGCAGAACATGCCAACCTGCCTCGGAACATGATCGAGAACAGCATGTTTGAAGAAGAGCCTGACGTTGTGGATTTGGCAAAAGACTCTGCAACGTTTCCGGTAAGCTAACGTCCGCTTCTGATAACGGGATCAGATTACGAAGATATAAATGATGTGTTGATTGGCAAAAAATAGCTGAGACTTGTGCGTCAGCCGGGATGTTTGTTGTACTCTCTTACTTTAACCATATCTTTCAGTGCCATGCTTGTCATTCAGTGTTTGACACCTTTGTGTTTCTCTTATAGGAAGTAAATATAAAACTATAAGACAACTGACAAAAACTTAGTTGGTCAGAAAACATTGCTGTTCAGTGATTGTGTGAACTGTAATAGCACCGGTCTTGGAAAATTCAAGTTGTAAAGTCATCCCTGAACTGTTATTACTTCTATCTTCTTTCATTCTCTGACACCCACCTCTCATCAACTTTATTCCCTCTGTTTGTTTGTTTTTCCCTCTGATCACAACACCCCTTTTCTACAGTGACTGTCGTTCATCATTTCTGTCTCCTCATTACCCTGCATGTGACCAATAATTAACACCTTTACCTGGATAAGGCAACAATACAGTCTAGCCACAGTATAACGAAGCGCACTGGACCTGCTCTCCCTAGACGCCCCCCGCTCTGGACCCAGATGAGGTGGCGTACGAACCCTGTAGCTCACGGCTCCTTGTGCGAGGCCTGGGAGAAAACGACATGGACGACGACGAAGAGGACTGTGAGTCTTCAGCCCGTTTGCTGGGCATGTCCTTCATGAACCGCAGCTCCGCTCACAGATCCAGCGCTTCCCCTTACAGCAGACAAGCCCCGCCAAGGTTTGTTGCTCATTTAGATGCTAAGCTGTTTGTTTGCAGAAGAAACAGTGTTGTTTAGAACTAAATCTCCATGATTAAAGGTGGATACATACAAAAAAAAATAAGAAAGCGATTGAAACGATTTTGGGAAGTGGCAAAAACAAGAAAGCTTGTTGTGGTCAGGACGCTTCATACTGCCTGAGAAACTGTAGTGCTGATTGTATTGCTGGCTTGATGTATGAAATGCAAAACAGGATGCAGTGATGGGAAATGATCAAACCATACCTCAATCACATTAGGAGAGACGGCTTATCAGAAGTTATTATTATGGAATAACAAGCAGTACTTGTATAGAACAACTGGAAGAGCAAATGCAGGGTTTTCCTGTTAACAACAAAGAGTATTTAAAGAAATGGAGTCGCTCCGAAGCAGAGAGGAAGAAGTCAACTCATCTGTGGAAAAAAAACCACATCAATCCATTGTGAAGTTAATATTAGTTAAATAATTATAATACTTATCGACAGCTGAGAGTTACTTCAAGAGTAATAGGTTATACCGAGGGCTACTTGTTGCAAACTGCAGGAATAATTACAATTTCCCTTGATTGTGATCACTGTTTTTAGAAAATGGCCACTATAACCTTGCTTGTGGCTTCCCTCTGCCGTGAAGCTTTGTTTTTTTGTTTTTTTTTTTAAATAGGACTGTTGCTCAATATAACCCTATTTGCATAACAAACTATAATATCAGTAATCTTCCACTCTTTTTGGTCCCAGATCATGTTCTCGACCCTCCGCACGCACAATGGTCGTATGTGTGTTATTCCTCGTCATCGTGGTCTCTATGACGATGGTCCTGTACTTCTTACCAGGTTGCACCTTCACCAAGGTAATTGGTTCTGCTATGTATTTATTTGTATATTCTAATTGCGGCAGGGTTTTGCAATGACATATGAATGGACGTCCCTCACTGTCTCAATGGATGAAGCCACTTTTTTTGCTTTTTGTTTTTAAACATGCACTTTCTCTGTATTTCTCCTTTGCGCTCAGTCTCGACTGCTCTCTTCTGTCTGACTCCCAATATCTTCCACAGGCGGGTTGTCGTAAGGAGAACAACACCGCTCCCATTGAGCCAGTCTACCCTACGTCCACGACCGGCGAAGTGTTTCCGTGGGCGCATTTCCGGCTTCCCCAGAGTGTGCACCCCGTCAGCTATGACCTCACCCTGAACCCCAACCTGGACGACATGACCTTCACTGGCCGGACCGTCATCACCATGTCCGTCCTTCACAACACAAAGCGCATCGTCCTGCACGGAGCCAATCTCAACATCACTAAAGCTACCTTCAAGGTGGGGCAGAAAAGTCTTCCAGAGAACTTTAAAAGACTTCCTGCTTGGAGTTTGATTCGTTATTTGTGAATTGTGATCTCCCTCTGCGTCTCTACCAGCTGGGTGACGGACGGGCCGGAGATGTGACTGTGTTGGAGTACAAACCCAAACAGCAGATTGCTGTGAAGTTCTCCGAGGACCTGCAGGCAGGCCAGTTCTGCGTTTTGACCCTGGATTACTCCGCTGCCCTCTCACACACCTATGATGGCTTCTACAACAGCTCGTACACGGATAAAGATGGAAGCAAAAGGTACACAGTTTGGACCACGAGTACGGGTGGAATATGTGATTGTGGACCCAACTCACGGCCAAAGACTTGAAAAACAATATTGCTCAAATGCCAATGTTTACAGTTTTGTTTAATTTACCAGCCCGGGTGTATTCGTGACCATCTCCCTTCTGCCCACAGGGTCCTTGCAGCTACGCAGTTTGAGCCGCTCTCCGCGAGGAAGGCCTTCCCATGTTTTGACGAGCCAGCGTTCAAAGCCACGTTTCTGATTAGAATCAGCAGAAAGTTGGACTACATGACTCTGTCCAACATGCCCATGGTACTGTCATATCTGTGTTGCACTATAGTGGCAAGGGTTGAAACGTTATAGACGGTGACTTTTATTTACATTTACCTTTTCATGCGATTCCACTTGTACTTCTTCCACTCCTACTTTGTCTCAGGCTAAATCCAGCCCTCTGGATAACGGCCTCGTACTGGATGAGTTTGAAAAGACCACCGTCAACATGAGCACCTACTTGGTGGCCTTCATCGTAGCCAACTTTACTCCCATCAGCAACAACGTTTCAAACACTCTGGTACGTCTAATGAGATCCAACTCCCTGTTTTTAGGTACAGAAAGTATTATTTGTACTCGGCCTACATATGTGTGCCTTTGTCTTATACCATGTATTGCGGTTTGGTTGTTCCAGGTATCGGTCTACTCTGTGCCAGAAAAGAAGGAGCACACTCACTACGCTCTGGACACAGCCTCTCAAGTGCTGAAGTATTACAATGATTTCTTTGAAATTGACTACTCCCTAAAAAAACTTGGTGAGGACACACCACTACGCAATTTACATAAAGTATTTCGATTTGTTTTTGTTTTGTTTTTTGTCTTTTCCTCGTCTTACTACACTTTTCTCCTATCACTACATTCTGAGTATGCCTCCATTTCTACTTTGTTAGACCTGATCGCCATCCCTGACTTCCTGGCCGGAGCCATGGAGAACTGGGGCCTGGTCACTTTCCGAGAGACCACCCTGTTGGTGGGCAACAAGTCCTCGCCACTGGAAAAACAAGTTGTCGCCTCTGTCATAGCGCATGAGCTTGCTCATCAGGTAGTGTCCTTTGCCGTTGTGTTTGTGACGGGGAAACGGAGATAAATCAGTGTGTGAACCGTCCTCGTGTCTGATTGTTGCGTCTCAGTGGTTTGGGAACCTGGTGACGATGAGCTGGTGGAACGACTTGTGGCTCAATGAAGGCTTCGCCACCTACATGCAGTACACGTCACTGCAGGCCATTTTGCCAGACTTGGACACCGTAAGTTCAAACATGTGCTTCGCGAAGCAATTTCTCACCTGTTTAAAAGAAGAGGAATCTGTGTGGCTCTATACGCCTCTGCTCAAAGGTCTTCTCTTTTCTCAGGGTAATTTATTTCTGGCAGTGCGCTTCAGAGCCCTGGACAAAGACGCACTGAACTCCTCCCACGCGGTGTCGACTGAGGTTGACGCAGCCGAACAGGTGGAGGAGATGTTTGACTCCGTCTCCTATGAAAAGGTACATGTTCAAAAAATGATAAGAGCAGACGCCGTCAGTGTTCCCAACGTCAAAAAGCTTTTTTTGAAGAGAATTCTTTACCCTGTTTTTCGAACAGTAGTTGGTGCGGTTTAATGTGTGATTGCAGATGTTTTTTTACGTCTGTTCTTCAGGGCGCCTCCATTCTCCTGATGTTGCGTGCTTCCCTGCCGGAGGAGCAACAGTTCAGAAAGGGTATTATCCAATACCTCAAGCAATTCAGCCAGTTAAATACTGACACTGGTGACCTCTGGAATAGCCTCACACAGGTTTGTGTTGCCAATTTTGCTTGGACTTTTTTTCCAGGTTTTTTTTTTAATTTTAATTTTTTTACACCAATTGGTTTCAGCTGACTGATTTTTAATGTTTGAAAACACCGTGTCTGAAATATTCAGCACAGTACCAATTATAGTTGACACTATTGTCATTTATGTTTATTTTTTCAGTTTCAGTTCACTTCATATTTAAGGGAGAACAAATGCAGCACATACACGTGGTTTAAAATAAGGGTCTGAACCCATCGCTCAGAGTTCAAGTGGAACCTGCCAACTCATTGCTTCACCCCCGATGGCCATGTTGACCACATTAAAGTTTAATGTCCACCTACTTAGAGCCCTTTACCACACAGTGTTTCCGTCTGGAGGAAGGGTGCTGCAGAGTGATTTGTTGAACGCCTTGTCCAGTTTGAGAAGGAAGACTGCACAACACAGTGATTTTCTGTGGTGTTTCTGTCCTACCTGTACAGAGAGTTGACCACACAGCTAATGGCAAACTTACGAGGCCTCAAGCATTACAAAAACATGTTATGAGGTCGTCTCTTGAGTCGAAGCATCATGCCTTTGTGTGTTGCATAAACTACTCATATCAGCTCATAAATTGTGCGCAGATAGAGTGGACGTCTCTGTCTCCTTTCAGGTGGACGTCTCCGCGCAGCACCAGAATGTGTCGGAGATGATGAACTCGTGGACCTCGCAGAAAGGCTTCCCGCTGGTCACTGTGAACGTCAAGGACGATCAGGTGGAGATCAAACAGGAGCACTTCCTGCTGACATCTGACAGCACCACGCATGCTTCAAGGTGGGTTGCATTCTCATCGCACACAAAACGCAGGAAGACACAGATCAGAGAGGCATCCATACCCGAACTGGGACTTTTTGTTCTCTGTTCAGCTTGTGGAACATCCCGGTGACGTACGTCAACGACAGCTGCAGTTTGGCTCCCGAGTGCAGACAGGTGTTCACTCTCAGGTCCAAGTCGGGTAAAAGCCGGAAGGAATATTCTCCTCATCTCAGTTTTGTGACCTGATGTTAGGTGGTAAATGTTCATGTTTCTGCTTGTTTGGTGTTTTTTTTGGTTTTCAGACACTCTTAAACTGGCAGGAAAGGTGAAGTGGCTGAAGCTGAACTATAAAAACACTGGTTTCTACATCGTTCACTATGGAGACGAAGGCTGGGCTGCTCTCACTAATGCTTTGTCCCAAAATGTCAATGCTTTGACACACGAGGACCGTGCCTCACTTATACATAACATCTTTGCATTGTCCAGGTAAGAAAGGCAACCAGAATAGTGTTTTTCAGTCCGCTATCGGCCCGGGCCTTTCTTGTGAAAGAGATCATTTGATCTCATGCAACTGCGTAATAAAATTAATGTCAAAAAAAAAATAATAATAATAATAATTCAGTGACAAAACAAAAGGGGGTTTTCCCATTCTTTTTACTTTTATGTTCCACCTCACTTTCCTGTCCTGTATTTAACAGACTTGGACGCGTTTCCTTCAAGCAAGTCCTCAAAGTTTTGAACTATATGTCCAATGAAACTGAGACGGCTCCAGTGACGGAGGCCCTGCTGCAGCTCAACGACATCGACAGGCTGCTTAATAAAAGACAGGAGTTTCTTCTTCAGGCCCGCATGAAGGTATGTGCTGAATGAAGTGTGTTACACGTCGGTACACAACTTGGACAGAGTTACTTTGACATTTCAGAAAAATAACCTGAAGTCAGATTAAAAGTTTATGTTGAATGAATGAAGAATTGATTCACTTGATGTGTTTTTTTTTTGTGTGTTTTTGTTTTTTTCACTCACTGGAAATCCCTGAGTTGTTATGGACTGCTGATTTCAATGTGTGCTAATAGTGTGCTGTTGTATCCATGTTTATTTCCCTCTGATAATCCACAGGCCTATATTCTGCTCATTTTCGGATCTTTAATGGACAAACAGACATGGGGAGAGGAGGACACTGTGTCTCAACAGGAGCTGCGCTCAGCCCTGCTGGAGACGGCCTGTCGCTTGAAGCAGGAAAAATGCCTTCAGCAAGCCAAAGCCATGTTCAAACAGTATGCGGAGTCCAATGGGACATTCCGGTACGTAACAGCCTCCTAAAGCATTTAATTTAGCATTTGGGTGTCGGGATGACCAGCGTAAGCCCCCAATTTTTTTTTTTAAACATTCAAAGTCGGCAAACCTAATCAGGTAAGTATTGAGTGTTAGAGCTTTCAGAAACAATCTGGACCTGTTGTGGACTAAATCTTTTTTGTTTCTTGTCTTTAGGATTCCAGGCGATTTGCAGCGAGTTGTGTTCACTGTCGCTGGTCAGTCGGAGGAAGGCTGGGTGACTTTGCTCAACATGTACCAACAAGTCGCCTTTGATTCAGAGAAGCGAAAAATGTTACAAGGCTTAGCATCCACCCAGGACGCACAGCGAATAGTCTGGTAAAGCTCCATATTTGCACGTTGTAGTTTTATTCAAACAAAAGTTCCAAAATAGAAAGCTACTAATGCAAAGTTGGGAAAAAGTGTTTAAAAATAAATAAATAAATAAAAATATACTGCCCTGTTCTTCTGCTCGGTAGGATTCTGAAGGCAGGGCTGGACGGAGAGTTCATCCAGACACAGGAGCTGCCTTTGGTCATCAATACCGTGAGTCACGGCTTCGCAGGCTATTTATTTGCCTGGGATTTTGTTCAAGAGAACTGGGACCGACTTATTGAAAAGTAAGGAATCCTTGTCACTTCTGTACAAATTTCCACAGAATTCATTTTTCGATGATTTTCTGATTCTTGATTTGTGTCTCTATAGATTCCCGGTGGGTTCTTTTTCCATTCAGACAATCATTAAAGCTACAACCTCCCAGTTCTCCACACAGGCACATCTTGACCAGGTATGTTTGTAATTTATTGTGATAAAATATCTTCCGAGCCTCCCTGTATGTGTTTGTGTTTCCAATTTTTTTTTTTTTTTTAAATCTATAAGCTGTTGGTAGATTAAAATTCAGCTTGATGTTGCACATCTCTGTGTGTCATGCAGGCACAGGCGTTCTTCTCCAGTCTGAATGAGCGTGGCTCACAGATGAGGAGTGTGCAGGAAGCTTTGGAAACGATCCGGCTCAACCAGCGTTGGATGGAAAGGAACCTGCCCCTGCTTCAACGATGGCTGTGATCCGTCACCTCGCTCAGCCTCCGCCCCGGTGACGTGCAGATGGGGGTGTGTCTTTGCGACAACAGCAGAGTTTGCACTATCATAGGACCGTCTCTTACCTCCCTAATGTCCCAGCGAGGGCACGAGTCAGTGGCGAAGGCCGCGCTCTGGCTTTGTGTACCAAGAGGTTTCATTTGTTTGAGATTCGTCCTGCCAGTTGTACTTGATAGCTCAGGGTGGCTCTGATCGTGTGTCTGACTGGCTGTGGTCAGAGCAGCACACACTCCTCATGTTCAGATACTGGCAACCCCCCCCCAAAAAAAAACTCATCACAACCACATGCCTGAGCAGACAATCATGCTTCTCCCGCACTCCTTCAGCCCAGCTGGACCTTAGGGCACCTAAATGTAAAAGCTACCTTCAAAAAGTATGATGAATGTACGTGTCTATGTGATTAGGTCAGATATAAAAATGTAGCCATCATGCAGTCCTCTGCACTGATGATGTGAAGTTACTGCTACTCGACAGAGTAAAATTATTAGTAGTCGCACAATAACCCGTGTAGAAACAAAAGTCATGCAACAACGGTAATACAAAGTATTGGGTCTCGTAGTCATGGTAGGACTTGACATTGGTTTATTGACAGCTTAAAGAAAAAACAAGTTGAATGTACTGAAGAACCTTCCCACTGTGCACAATGGATGAAAACAGTGCAGGTTTGAATCAGCAACCAACGTGTCTTAGGTGAGAGCAGACAATGCACACTGGAACCAAATGTTTCTTTTCCTTCTTTTTATTACAAGACGTATACCAACTTCACTCCAGTCGACAAGCCGTTCTTTTGATTGTGTTGTTGCCTGCATTGCAGCCGCTATACAGATTAGCTCTTTCACTCCCATTTGTGTGTAAAATTGTAATTATAATGTACATATGCTCCAGTCTCTTCCCGGGCAGGTTTGGATGTATTGTTTTAAAAATGTATTGACTTTTAACATTTGGAGATTTGATTTCTGTTGTGTATTAAAAAAAAAAAAAACTGTACAGAGGAGCTGAATGCATAGAATCGACCTTGAGTTTCGGTCAGACTTTTATAAGGTATTTCTTGTGTTAAACAACCACAAAGTGGCCATTTTCTGATGATGATTTTGGTGAATGCGGTCTTTTAAGGACTAATGTGCAGATTGAAGAGAACATTATAATGAAGATTGGATGGTGGTCGGTTCAGCCCTCCAAAAACAGTGAGAGACTGAAGTTACTCAAACTGACCTTATTGCTTCAGACAATGAAGAGTTGCTTCTTGAGTGTATTAACATGTTACTGAGGTGTTATTCGATACATTTACAGTTCAACTCGCCCTAAGCTTTATTGAAAATGGTACCTGCCAAGTCAAGAGACGTGATCTGCACAGTAACAGATCTTATTCGAGCTGATCATTTTATTTATTTTGTTTTTTCCGGGCATCTGCTTTGTATTTCTTTGATTTTTATCTTAGTATTTGTGTCATTTATCTGTATCTATGATTGTAACTGTTCCATGTGATGTCGGCTGGAAAAGAAAATGCAAAGTAAGGCAGTTGGACACGAATGTGAAGAATCACAATACATAGAGACACACTGAGGAGAATCTGAGTATCAGAGGGTAAGTGAGACTTCAATTCTGGGCCATGTCGACATTGTCAACTGTGTTACTTCTGACTGATTTCATAGTTGCTTGACAGTCTGTGTTTATGTGTTCTATAGATTCTTGGGCTTTTAATCCCAGCTAATTGTGGCTCATGCTGTTTCATCTGTCACCGAATGTCTGGTTAGAAACTTTTCCCAGCCTCAACAGTCCTGTCATTAGGCAGCCATAGGACTTTGGTGTCATCAGTCACAGTTCCTTTCAACATGTGCAAATAAACCTGTCAGATTGTACTTTTTTTTTTTTTTTACCCTGAGGTGAATACTTTAGATGCCTGTAAAAGTTTATTGCTCCTCGTATGATGAAAATATAAATAATTGTTGTCCTGAAAATGTTTGTGCATATTTTAGTCAATTCAATTCAACTTTATTTGTATAGCATCAAATACAACACAATCGTTGAAACTTTTTTTTCCCCACATACATTCTTTTTCTTCCACCCCTTTATTTTATCCAGAAGGTTAGTAGACAACTGGTTCTCATTTTCAATAAGCCTTTTCTCATTATTTATCTCAATGGCAACAAAAATGTGGAGAATTCTGTTTTGGTGTTTGAAGAAAAATCCTGGCTGTTAAATTTGGTAGTGGAATAGTGCTCCAACTGGGAAAATGTGCTAAGGAACCTCAGAAATTCTCCGGGCAGAAAGGAGACAGCTACCATCTTCTATACCGCTTTACCACTCCAGGAAAGAATCCAGAGATATTTTCATTAGGGACCGAGCAGAAAGGTTGAGGCCTGGAAACAGGACCCTATTGTTTTTGTAGTATTATTATTATTATTATTATTATTATTATTATTATTATTAGGGACTGTGCACGAAAGGCCAGTTTTGTTAATGACTGGGCAAAGATGCTGCAGCTGACAATGATGAAAAGTTGATGATGTCATTGTCTGTGATGTCATCAACTTTTCATTGCCTTTCATCATTGTCAGCTGCAGCATCTTTGATAACATCACTTTGTATTTGACAAGTAGTCGGCAGCGAGAGGCAAAGGTTTTTGATAAAGAGGAGCAGGAAAAGACTGCGATCAGTGAATTTGTACTTTTGTGCAGTGATATTTGGTAAATTTTTGTAAACATGTATTTGCTGAATTCTACTAAATGCTCTTGATGAGGAAAGAGCCGTGAATCACTTGTTATTGTTTCTCCTCAATTCAGGGTTGTCTTGGACATCTTGGAGGCACTACTTGCTGAGCTCATTTCCCTCAATAAAAACGCTCAGGGCAGTTTGGTACATTTGGTTTCATTTATCCGCGGCAGCTTCAGCTTCACGATGTCCGGCCATGGTCACGGACACGGTCAGGGCTGCGGATGCGAGGGGGAGCATGAACCCGCCGAGCGGGGCCTGGAGTACGGACTGTACCGGCGGATCGACCTGGAGAAGCTCCAGTGTCTGAACGAGAGTCAAGACGGCGACGGGAAGTGGGTGTTCAAACCCTGGGACCGGCGGAACGAGCGGGACCAGTTTGTTGAGAGTGACGTAGACGAAGAGCTGTTGTTCAACATCCCTTTCACCGGCAGCGTGAAGCTGAAGGGCATCATCATCTCCGGGGAGGACGACGACTCTCATCCTGCTGAGATACGACTCTACAAAAACATCCCCCACATGTCCTTCGACAACACGGGCAAAGAACCAGAACAAGCCTTCAGCCTGAACAGAGACCCCACGGCAGAGCTGGAGTACCCAACAAAGATCGCTCGTTTCTCCAACGTCAACCATCTCTCCATCCACATCTCGAAAAACTTTGGCTCGGAAAGCACCCGGGTGTACTACATCGGCCTCAGAGGAGAGTATTCGGAGGGTCACAGACACGAAGTGACGATCTGTAACTACGAGGCGGCAGCGAACCTCGCCGATCACAAAGTGGAGAGCATCATCCCACAAACCACCTTCATTTCATGAGACTGGGAAGAGGTGGGAGGAGCATTGTACACCTTAAACAAGGACAGTCTACTTGACATTTGTGATTTCCTCCAGGGGTGTAACAGAGGCACTTGAAGAGAACTTCAACAAGCTTCAAGCTTCCTCAAATAACATTTGCTTTACCTCACACTGTTGATCTGGTGTTAGGTGACCAATGTCCACTGGGGGGTGCCAGCAAGATGTGTTTGGTGGCTCCTGGTCTTGACTGGATTTGGACTCAGAGTCAACCGTGTGACTAGAGATGGGTGTTGTTTCACAAACTTCTTTGGGAATGTCGGTCTCAACTATCTTGGTGATGGGCTCAATAGAACCCAAAATTGTTGAGCTGGGCAGAGTCACACTTTGTGTCGAGTAGTTTGAAATGGGTATTTTGACAAATGGCCTGTCTGTCTTTTCTATCTGTAAATGTCCTGCTCCTACTAAGTTGTTCAAGGTTGACATTATTTAGTACAGGATCAAACAAAACAATTGACTGAGTAGAACAAACACTCTCTGAGTGCAGGGGCACTTAATGTAAGCTACTTTGACTGGGATAGACAGTTAGACCTTTAAAACCCACTTTTACAGTAGCTGACTCATCTACAGGCCGTTTCTCAGTCTGGATAAAGCTTACTAAACTTTATCCAGAACTTTTTCTTTGAGTGGGACTGTCATGATTTGTTGATCAGGGGTAGTCCCTCTGCCCTGACCATTCCCAGTTTCCCCTGACGGCTTGGTTCTCTTCAGGCACCCGACGGCACGATGTCCTTCCTCTCCGCAGACAAAGCAGTGGTTACAGTTTGGATTGGCTTGAGAAGCACATTTTTGACAGCTCCTTCTCTCTCGTTGTGGCCTTCTGTCTGGCTGAGGTTTTGGGTCTCTCTGTTCAGGAGCCGGGACAAGAGCTGTTATTACCTTCAGACTTTCCATGGCTTGAGTCAGTGCTTCAACTTGGGCACTTAGTCTTTGGAGTGTGGAGTCATTATCAGTCTGGTTCACTTTTACGTTCTCCTTTGTTTTCTCTTTGGATTCAGTATTAGTTATGTGGGCATGACTTACTTTTGGGGCAGAGCTGCGGCCAAGTCTGCACTTCCTTTCACTTTCCTCCATTGTAGTCTTGATTACTTGGCATAGCAGCGCCTCATCATTAACGTTACGGTCGCCTAAGAGGGTTTTTAAATCTCGGCAAACACTCGTATTTCTCCCCTATTCCCTGACAAATAGTGTTGAGAAAAATGCACTGAATGGTGGACATGTCATACTTGACAACTGAATCTGGTTGTTTCATTGAAAACAGGATCTTTTGCTTCAGTCCTATCATCCTGTACAAGAACTGCTGAGGTGTTTTGCTTTCATGCTGTTTGGCACACATCAAGTCTTGGAAGAGCTCTGTGCTACTCTTTTCACCTAGGTGGGACTGCAGGAAACTTTTAAGCTCTGCAACTGTAAGATCGTCTTATATTGTTAGCATATCTCGAAAGTTCCCAGGCTTTTTTGCACGCAACACTCCTCTAATCACTTCGTTTTGAGTGTGATTCTCTCTGAGAGCCTCATTCATCTGCTTACAGATGCTATTATAACTTACTTCGGATGTTGTGTCACTTATCATACTCCCATGTATTTTGAAATCTTTGCGGGAGAGCAATGGCAAATCTCTCATGGCTATCATACTTTCACCAGTGTGGCTCGGAAAACTGGGCTGAGGGGAGTAAAGCTGTTGGGTGGGCTCACAAGCTGGAAAGAGTGGATCCCCTGTAGCGGGTACGACTGGTGATCGAGTATTCTGCTGGTTGAGGGGGGTCGTGCTGGATGCAGTCTTCCTGGGTCTGGGGAGGCCGCAGCGGACAGAGTTTGGTTCAGCTGAGCTGGAGTGCCGTCATAACAGGCGAGCAACGTCTCAATGTCCATGTCGCTGGTGCCCCCTTGTGGCTGAGCAGGGTGAAACTGCTTGTTTGTTTGTACTTGGTTCACCCTCTGGAGACACTAAACCTTGTTCATGACTTGCTATGGCCCCATCTATGATGCACTCAAGTCTCTCTAGTAAAGGGAGACCTTGGTCCTCCCGGCCCAGAACCGCGTGGCATGTCAGATAGTTGGTAAGATACTCAACACAGCTTTCTTCACCATCTTGACTCAATTGACTGGAGTCGAGTCCTTCGACATCTCCAATAGAAGATACAGTGAGGTGGGCCTCACTAGCAGTCAGCTTGAGTAGCTTCTTCTTGATGTTCCAGAGTCGTTGTTTTCTCCCGCCGGACGACATCTTGCTGGTCTCGGACGCTTGGGTTTACAGTGCTGCACTCTTTAGGCTGGTGTACCCTCTTCACTGGTCACTGACCTCTTTGCTGTACACTGGGTTACCCCTGGCTCTGGGAACACGCAGTACTGGAGGTCCTGGCATTCAGTATCATTGGATGAGCAGCAACACATAGGCGTACAGTGTGCTGATCCCGGACGTGCCCCCACAATCTGTTACGGGTCCCAAACTGGGGCTGACACAACAGCGAATGCGTAATCTGAAAATAGGCAACAAAGGGAAGACAAATGAACACCTGGGAGCTGCCGTTGATGGTCGGATTGCATTTGAAGAGACCCGGAGGCGCACCGCAAAACCAACCCGGCGCAACACATCACACCCAAGGTTCCACCTTACTTCAAGTTTCCTAATAACACTTCTAAATTCAGGAAAACACCATATGAAATATATACAAATCTGAATACATGGGAACAAAAATCAAAACGTTATTTTCACCTCCAATTAAAAAAAAAAAAAAAAAAATGTGGTCACATATTTTTAAGTGTGCCTGCATCTGCACAGTAACAGATCTTATTCGAGTTGATCATTTTATTTGTATTTTTTTCCGTGCATCTGCTTTGTATTTCTTTTACTTTTATCTTAGTATGTGTGTCATTTATTTGTATCTATGATTGTAACTGTTCCATGTGATGTCGGCTGGAAAAGAAAATGCAAAGTAAGGCAGTTGTCAGGAGTCACACACCTCGCTCCGGCACCGGATCCTCTCTGGCACTCCTGCAGGCAATCAGCTAATTGATTGCCATGCAGTCTTAAGCCCTGCAGTGAGGTGGGTCCGGTGCCAGAGGATTGTCTATTCCTCAGTCCGTGTGGAGAGTCTCCTGTGGGTTGCCCCCGCAGATGAGTCGGTGTTGTCCTCCCCGGGGAGTGAGTGTCCTCCTCGGGGTGGTTCCTGTTCCGTCCCGAAGTTCCCCGTCCCGGTTCCATCCCGGTTCCAAGAAGTTCCCCGTCCCGGTTCCTAGAAGTTCCCCGTCCGGGTCCCATCCCGGTTCCAGGAGGCCCCCCAGAGATTCCCCCGGGTCCCGTCCCGGTTCCAGGAGGCCCCCCAGAGATTCCCCTGGGTCCCGTCCCGGTTCCAAGAGGCCCCCCAGAGTTCCCCCCGGGTCCCGTCACCGTTCCAGCTCCCCTTTCCCTGTTTCCTCAATAAAACATTGACGTTTGCAAACAACTTTCTGTTTCAGGTCTGCTTTTGGGTTCAGGACACTCCACGCGCCGGCTCCCCGCCGTGACAGCAGTTGGACACGAGTGTGAAGAATCACAATACATAGAAACACACTGAGGAGAATCTGAGTATCAGAGGGTAAGTGAGACTTCAATTCTGGGCCATGTCGACATTGTCAACTGTGTTACTTCTGACTGATTTCATAGTTGCTTGACAGTCTGTGTTTATGTGTTCTATAGATTCTTGGGCTTTTAATCCCAGCTAATTGTGGCTCATGCTGTTTCATCTGTCACCGAATGTCTGGTTAGAAACTTTTCCCAGCCTCAACAGTCCTGTCATTAGGCAGCCATAGGACTTTGGTGTCATCAGTCACAGTTCCTTTCAACATGTGCAAATAAACCTGTCAGATTGTACTTTTTTTTTTTTTTTTACCCTGAGGTGAATACTTTAGATGCCTGTAAAAGTTTATTGCTCCTCGTATGATGAAAATATAAATAATTGTTGTCCTGAAAATGTTTGTGCATATTTTAGTCAATTCAATTCAACTTTATTTGTATAGCATCAAATACAACACAATCGTTGAAACTTTTTTTTCCCCACATACATTCTTTTTCTTCCACCCCTTTATTTTATCCAGAAGGTTAGTAGACAACTGGTTCTCATTTTCAATAAGCCTTTTCTCATTATTTATCTCAATGGCAACAAAAATGTGGAGAATTCTGTTTTGGTGTTTGAAGAAAAATCCTGGCTGTTAAATTTGGTAGTGGAATAGTGCTCCAACTGGGAAAATGTGCTAAGGAACCTCAGAAATTCTCCGGGCAGAAAGGAGACAGCTACCATCTTCTATACCGCTTTACCACTCCAGGAAAGAATCCAGAGATATTTTCATTAGGGACCGAGCAGAAAGGTTGAGGCCTGGAAATGGGACCCTATTGTTTTTGTAGTATTATTATTATTATTAGGGACTGTGCACGAAAGGCCAGTTTTGTTAATGACTGGGCAAAGATGCTGCAGCTGACAATGACGAAAAGAGATGAAAAGTTGATATCACTTTGTCTGTGATGTCATTGCCTTTCATCATTGTCAGCTGCAGCATCTTTGATGACGTCACTTTGTCTGAGCCAGTGACAAGCAGCATCAGTAGAAAACTGACACTCCTACTGGGAAAGAAAACACTGACATTTCCCAGACTGAGCCTCATTTCATTGAGACAATGGTAAGTACACACAATAAACTTCCTGATGCCCAAAACAGTTCAGGCTGGAAAATAAGAAGGAAAACTTGAAATTTCCAGAGCAAAAGTTGTGGGCCTGTGTCTCGCTATCAATATAAACAGGGTTTGGAGGAAGTATGTAAAAGTGAATGGATGAACTATAAATAGTGTTTTTCAAGCATTTGAGGTTCAATATCCTACATATTGTTTCAAGAGGTCGTTTGTCCATCAGCAATTAAAACTAACTTGATGTGAGCAGATTCTGAAGCCATGACAGTAACGTCTTCATGGCATTCTTTAGACTAATTCCCCTTTTGTCCTGATGAGAACCACAAGTCTCCCTGGCGTGTCGTTGGTGGCTATATTTGTTATTAGTGCGCGCGCCCCCTGGTGGTGCATGCTCGCCTGTCGCCATGGCAACGTGTGTTTGAGCGCAGCAGCCTGGAGGAGCCCCGGGTTTTGATCACAGATCGTCTAATCTCTGCTCTTTTCCTGGCGGGACGAACATTGGCCGTTTCCGAGGCTCGCCTTGTAGAATAGAAGATGGTAAACCAAGTGCAGTTTAAATGAATTACTTCTTCCTGTAAAGCTTCATAGGTGTTATGAGAGCTTAACTGCCGGTCAATGCCAAGCTTCATTTTCTGTGTATTGTTCCTGTGCCTGCCTAACAGGCCAGACACTTGCTATTTTCTTGAAAAACGGAATTAATCATAGCCAAGTGATATTTCACTGAAATGTGTATTAAATGAGTGTAATATAACATGTTGTCCCTCTCCCTGCAGCCACCCAAAAAGAAAGGCTCCAGCCAAATGCCTGCCAAGGAAAAGACACCTGTACTGATAAATGGACTCACCAAGGAAGAAATGTCCAAGGAGCAGGTAGTTGTACTGTATACTACATAAATATAAAACGGTGTTTATATCTATGGTATTCTATCAAAACCGGTCATTTTGATTAGTGATTGTTTAATACATTGTGAAAATGTACAAGATGGTTTAATTTAAATGGTTTGAAGAAACAAGCTGATATGAATCGCCTTAAAGAGAACGTTATAAGCCAAAGTATTGATAGTTATATTTGTGTGTGGCTTGGGGGTTTAAGTTGATGAGCTATATTTTAAAGTATCAAGTAATGATATAATGCAAATCTTCCATCATAATTTGTTATTCTGTTCATCTCTGTCTAAAATGTCCTCACAACTTGATCATTTTCATGTAAAAAAAACCAGTAACGCCGGTCTCTGTATTTCAGCTAGAGGAGTTCAACGCGCGCCTCCGAGAAGACCTGGACCGAGAGCGAGAAGAGAGGAACTACTTCCAGCTGGAGCGAGACATGATCCAGGGCTACTGCAAAGTCCCGGAGAGAAAGCTGGCAGAGGTCAAGGCAGAGCTGAAGAATGTGGAGAAGGAAATCGAAGAGGATGAGGCTCATCACCAAATAGAGATCAAGGTACAGACTAACATAAAATAAATTAACAACCAAAATAAAAATAAAAACACACAAAACAAATAAACATAACAGAGCAAAGCAAAGCAACCCCCCCTCCCCCACCCAAAAGTAAGTAAATTAATAATAACGGATCTAGAAATGGAGCAGGGTGCAGCTTAATCATATTTACTCCTCTCCCTTCTCCACATCAACAATCAATCATTCTACACCCCAGTGTGTTATTTGTCTTCATATTTACTAAACATATGGATCCATCCCATTTGCTCGGGTGTTTGTGTCTCCTCCCAGGTGTACAAACAAAAGATGAAACACCTGCTGTTCGAGCACCAGAACACAATCTGTGAGCTGGAAGCAGATTCTGTCGTCTCTGCTGAGGCGGAGCACAAAGATCAAGACAGAATCGAGAAGGAGCTTCACCATGAAGCCTGGGAGCTCGCGGTAGAAATTCAGCGCCTCCAGAATGGCTCCCTTGTGGAGGAACTGAAAATGGTTTGTGTGTTTTGTTTCTATTCATGTTCCCCAAGACGTATTAACTAAATGATCATCCGAACCACAACCAACGACTTGATTTGAACAGAAACACGATGAAGAGATGACCGCGACAAAGGGCACATGGGAAGAGTATTTGGCAGGTAAATCTTTTTTGAGTTCAGACTCAGCATCTCGTGCTGTCAGAAGAAATTCGGCAACTGATGATTGTCTCACATTTTGAGCAGAACTTGCAGAGAAGTCTACGAAAAAGTTACTGGTGATGCAGCAAGAGCAGGAAAACACCAGGGAGACGGCGCTCAGCGACAGGCAGCACGCGTGGAACAGCCACATCACTACTCTGAGAGAAGAAGCCCTCCAGATCGGGTGTCAAGATATCAGGGACAAGAAGATGGACGTCATCAAGTTGATGGTACGAACACAGAACTAACTTCCCGATGACCAAAACCTAGTTCAGGCTGGAAGATAAGAAGGAAAAACAAAAAGATTCCTGGAGGAAGTTTTGTGTGCCTGCCTCTCGCTGCTGACATCTTCTGGTCTCCGTCTCCATGGCAACGGACGGAGTTGAGACCATGTCATCAGCTTTCCAGCTCCTTCATTTTTTTTTTTTTGTGTGATTTTGGCAAATTTCTTTTTTTTGGGGGGGGGTGGGGGAACGGGTCGTGCGATCATTAACAGAAGTTGACACTATTCCTGAATGTTCCGCACATTCTCATGAGCTTTTCAAGTTCGTGCTCCCACTGGTGCGCGACTTGGCTACATGATTTCTTACTCATGTGAGATAACAAGACAATATCTACTGTGATCATGTTTGTCATCGATGTGGATCAGGTCTTGCTTTTGTTACATGCCGTGTATGTTTTTCTCTCTTTTGTTGACATTTTCTAGACAAGCATCAGCGAAACTAAGAAGGTGCAGGAATGTAAGAGAACGGCGCTGCGCACTCTCCTGCAGGACAACAAGTGTCTTGCAGAGTCAATCTCAAATGAGGAAAACAAACAATCCGCCGGTGTTCAGAAGAGAATTAATTACTACTCGGAGAAAACGGTCAGTGTCATCATGTGCATTTGTCATTTCTGCTGTGCAGCGTGGGCCTTATTCCATACAGTTCATGTATTTTTTTTTTTTATAGGACACCTTCGAGAACAACAAGATCAAGAAGCTGATGGCTCTGAGGCGAGATCAGGAGGCTCAGGAGGAGAAATTCAACAAACTTCAGTTGGAGAAGGAAGAAATCCAAAAGGCATTTCTTGAGACTCTTGAGAGGGTGCAGCAGGAGGCCGATGTGGAGAGCCTGGGGCTGGAGGAGGAGGTGCAGGCACTGGACCTCGCCGTGGAGGAGACGCAGGCTCGCCTCAGCTCCGTGCTTTCAGCTTCCAACCTGGACCACACTGCTCTCAGACTGATTACTGGCAAAGCTCCGGTAGTGCGTCACACTTTCTCCTAACTCCTGCACTCTTATATACTGTCCTCCAGTACCCGGCCCCGAATAAGCGGCAGAAAATGGATGGCTGGATTGATAGCTCGCTCTACATTTATGCGCAAGTAGAACCGGGGAACGAGAGACACTTGTTTGAGAGCCGTTTGTCCCAGGTTCTTCTATTTTCGACTTGTACGTGAATTAGTCCATATTGAAAATGTCCTCCATTACTGATACCCAGGCTCTTTTGATTCAGTGCCTCCGTCGTGAGCCAGTCGTTTGGGATGGCTTTCTTGGCTGTTTGCCAAGAGAATCTTAGGGTGTGTTCACATTCCCCTGTTTGTTCGGGACCACAGCTCTTTTCAGGGCAAAACCCTCTCCGTCACTCTCTTTGGTTTTACTCACATTTAGTTCGAGGCACGATATGTCACACCAGTACACAAATTCGGTGAGAGAGGAGCTGTGGTGGTTTGATGAGCCAGACAGCATGTGATAGGGTCGTCGACTGAATTGTCGTTGCGATACAAAATGTATCTCGCCTTTTCAGAAAGAGGCGAACACTTAGCATCAAGCTCCATGCAACACAACTGAGTCTCTATCAGAGGCTAATTGCCTCTCTGCCCTCTCCCAGGGTAGCACGGGGACAAAAGGAGCAGAGCTACAGGGAAGATGCCTATGGAAAGCATGGGAGTAGGAGAGCCGCAGTGCCTGAGAGAGGACAGCAGCCACCTTAGGGAGAAGAACCTGGTGGCCTGAAAAGGCGGCGGCAGGGGGACTTGGTGTGGGTTTTTAGTGAATAAAATGGCCAAGAGGGAAGCTGACTCTGCATCTCAGTGTCTCATGTTGCAAATATCCCAGAAATGCTGACAACTATTTTCACTTAGTTTTACTGCAGAAAAAACACAAAAGAATAGATCATTTAAATATTCAGAATCAATGCACTTTAAACATGAGCACCTTAAAGGTGTCTACAGTGTCAGGAGTCACACGCCTCGCTCCAGCACCGGATCCTCTCTGGCACTCCTGCAGGCAATCAGCTAATTGATTGTCAAGCAGTCTTAAGCCCTGCAGGGAGGTGGGTCCGGTGCCAGAAGATTGCCTAGTCTTCAGACCGTGTGGAGAGTTCCCCCCGGGTCTCCTGTTGGCTTGCTGCCGCAGGTGAGTCGGTGTTGTCCTCCCCGGGGAGTGAGTGTCCTCCCCGGGGTGGTTCCTGTTCCGACGCCCGGTTCCGTCCCAAGAAGTTCCCCGTCCGGGTCCCGTCCCGGTTCCGTCCCAAGAAGTTCCCCGTCCGGGTCCCGTCCCGGTTCCAAGAGATTCCCCCGGGTCCCGTCCCGGTTCCAAGAGGCCCCCCCAAGAGATTCCCCCGGGTCCCGTCCCGGTTCCAAGAGGCCCCCCCAAGAGATTCCCCCGGGTCCCGTCCCGGTTCCAAGAGGCCCCCCCAAGAGATTCCCCCGGGTCCCGTCCCGGTTCCAAGAGGCCCCCCCAAGAGATTCCCCCGGGTCCCGTCCCGGTTCCAAGAGGCCCCCCCAAGAGATTCCCCCGGGTCCCGTCCCGGTTCCAAGAGGCCCCCCAGAGATTCCCCCGGGTCCATTCCAGCTCCCCGTTCCCTCCCTGCACAACTCCGTTCCAGCTCCCCTTTCCCTGTTTTCTCAATAAAACATAGATGTTTGCAAACAACTTTCTGCTTTTGGGTTCAGGACACTCCACGCGCCGGCTCCCAGCCGTGACATACAGTCTGTAATCATATCAGACATGGTGCAATGCCCAGTGCACTGAAGAGTAACAGCAGTGAATTTGAATGAAAGTTGAATGACATGTCGTCTTTGTCTTTTTTACAACTTTGTATGTTCATGTCGTGAGCCGAGGTGGACCTGTTCCAGTTTTGCTCCAGTGGCTTCTTATTAGGCACCAAGTTTCTCAGATCGTTCAGATTTTCACATACCAACAGTCACGACTGCCATGCAAGGTGCTCACAGGCCACCAGGATTAGTTTCTTGTCCTAGGACACTTCAACACAATCGTATTAATACATTTGTGTGTTTTTTGAGTGTATTCATTTTTTTAAATTGAGCTCTGGCTCAATGCTTTTAAGGCAATGACACTCCTCACCGTTGATATTACTGACACTGATTCATGAACTTGGACTGAACACACCCACAGACCAAACTGCTTCGTTAAATATTACCTTGCATTTAAGACCCCCCCCCCCCCTTTTTTTTTTACTGCTTTCATAAGGTTGGCAGTTAATCACAGATTATTCTGAAAGACATGAATTCTGTTTCCTTCAAGGACTGCTGAGTTGCAGATTACAGATCTTTTTTTTATTCAACTAATTGATGGAGCTTCTGTGAAATAGACTGACCGCTCATCTAATGTGTGACGGCAATCCTACAATTATACAGTTAAGTCCACATTACCGTCACAATCCTTATTCGGCTGCTTCCTTTTACAAGCCACGGTGAGAAAGACTTTTTGGCAAGAGGCCCTTGCGGCAAACACAGGTACTACTGAATTTAGTTTGTTTATTCACCTTCAAAGTAATGATTAGATCTATGTATGGGATGCCTTTATATGGTGTATAGAATATATACATTTGGAGATGGTCACAATCTCCAAATGCAGGACACAGTAAGTTCCCAGAAGACTGACCTCTGGTGGTACACTCAAGAAGAAGCAGGCAACTTCACATCCCAAGTTCTAAAGCTCCCTCAAGCAGAATATCATGTCAGAGAAAAGGATAATCTCAGCAGATTGATTCACTCTATCACTTCTGGGTGGATTGTAGTGGGCCTTGGTAGTGGGATGAGACACTGTCAAAGTGTTGTTGGCGTTGACGACCTGGAAATGTTATCACTGATGAATACAGTAACAGTGTGCATTGTGTGGTAACACATTCTCTGCATATTGCTTGTCATGCATGTCATCAACGGTATTACAAGAAGCTCGATGTACGCTGAAAAAACAATCACTGAAATAACAGACCACTCCATTGCTATTAATACAGGAGACAAGTCCGAGCTAAGTGCACTTCCCTTTCAAAATCGGCATCATTTCAATTTAAGTTCCACATGTCCTTCAGCTTCATGGCAAGAAACTCTTGACACACTGTCACAGCAACTTTCTCCCTGAACCTGTTTCCTGGTGCAGCAAGCGATGATAAATCTTAACAAAAGCCAAGTCCACTGTCATGTGAAGATGTGAAATGTTCATCTCCTTTGTTCCGTGCTCCATACCCAGTCCATCAAAGTGTCAGTAATGTAAGGCCCCATTTGTCAGCTCTCTCTGTGACTCAGTCAAGTCTTCTCTGTCTTGTCCTTTTCTCTTTTATTTTGAGCCTCACCTGTGTTTTTGATGTGTACAGAAAAGCCCCGTCCCCTCAGAGTCTCGTTGCCAGATCGTCATTGTAACCTGGTGTCATGGCATCCTGCGGATTTCACAGCGTATCTGGTGTTTGGATCTACTGGTGTTATTTTGTACTTGTGCTTTTTGGATTCATCTTTTGGACACTTTTGCCTTGTTGTGGAACTTTATGCAAATAAACTCTTTGAACTTTGACTTTTACATGAGTTTGGCTTTGGATTCACCAATGACCTATGACCCCATTTAGCCACAAGTCGTTTTCGAAGCAGAGCCATGTGAACAACGCAGTCAAACTGAAGAGTGATATTAAGCTGATATACTCACAACTTTTTATTGTCACCTGTCCAGCTTCATGGTATCAGATTGATGCTAGACAATCAGACAATCCTCAAGCAGCCAACCGTCGTGCACCTATCCTCCGACACCAAGACCATATCAAAACATGACCTCTTTTTTTGTGTCGTTTTCTAAAGCAGCGTCCTTCATGAATACGTTGCTGCTTCAGCTACCATGTTTACTGAGAACAGGAAGCCATTGAAAGTTTTAAGATGGTTTTGCACAGCAGGGTTAGTTAGACTTTGATAAAATGTTGACCACTGACTGAAAACTTAGCACTTTATCGAATACCCAAATTTGCAAAGCATACAGTTGCCTGAAGCAAACTGAACACTGACATCCAAAATCGTATGTTCAACGTAAATAGAACCGTAAAGACAAGCACATTTCAGCTGGGGGCTGTGGTGACATACTACAACTGTGTTCATACATTTGAATGCTATAAATAAAACATTTAATGGCAGAGTACTGGTTGTGAAAGGAAACATGTAACTGGAATCATCGCTTCACCACGTTAGGGTCAATCATCAAGGCCCTTAACTCTCAGTAGCTCAGGTTGTGCAAGGAAGAGCATCAGGATTAAAAATGTATGCCGAAAAATACACGATGCTCTGATCTGTGGGCAGGATTCCAGAAGACCAACAGGAAAAAAAACCCCACATTTTGTGTCAATGTGTATTATTGGTATAGGTGTGGATGTAGACCTCATTTAGCATGATCATAAATGGCAATGCATCCTTGTCGTTGCATGAAACAAAGTTTATAGTACCAAAGTCAATTGTTCTGCCCAGTACTGACCTGGCTGCAGACCTTCACTCTCAGGCCACCTCCACTGACAGGACAGAAATGCTTGGGGAAAAGTCTGAACAAAATCCCAACTCCGCTGAAATTAATTTCCCAAAATAAAAGTGATTTTCTCACAGGTGCGTTATTTAGTCAACAACATAACATAAAAAAAAAACTACTTCATTCTTGAATGAAGTATATATTGTTTTTGCCTTTTTATCTATGTAGCATTTAGGCCCATACAAGATCTTATGTTGTATATTCAGTAATATCTTGTGACCCATAGCCTTATGATTGAAATTAATAGAAAATCATAATGTATATTGCCCTAATGTTTATCCATTTTATATTTTGTTGTGTAATTCCCTGTGTGCTTAACCATTATTCATTTCATACTTGGTCCTTATTATCTGTGCTACCTTTTTTTTATTTTTTTTATTTATTCAGCTGCCACAGTTTCCAATGATTCTTTGTTGTTCACAAACAGTTTGACCCTTTGTTACCAGAAGTTGGCCACATTTTTTTTATTGCTATCATCCAGATCAAGTTTGCACGTGGACGTACATGTGTTTGCCCTATCTCGGTTTGGTGATCTGTTTAGGGCGCCTGCGGAAAAAAGTAGTTATTAAGTTTTATGGGTGGATGTCTTTTTGTATTGCAAAGATATTTCGATTTTTTTGGCTTTTCAAGTATCTTGCGTCTGGATTTGATCACCTCTGCGGTGGAGTTGAAAGGCATTTCCTCGTATTTTATATTGTTGATAACTCTTGTCAGGTGAATCAGGTGAGAGCGCTGAGTTGTTTCAGTAAAATAACAGAGGTCTAAATTGTAGGCGGTGTGCAAATTGACCTCCCTGAGCAAGACCGCATCTTGACAGGGTCAAAGGCCGCTGCTCGTACTAAGTGTAGTTAAGGCTAATTATGAATAGGATGGGCTAAATATAGAGAAGGTATTTCCACAAGGAAATTAAAAAATAAAAAGTTTTCTTGCTTTCTGTTGTTGATCTGTGCAGCTAATCTTTTGTCTCACTAATGTTCTATGCATTCCTGAAGTGTGTAAACAACTTCCTTCTACTTGTATCTGGATGTATTTTTGCTTTGATTGTATCACCATCAGCAGCAATGAAGCCAGACCAGTTTACTTTGTTACACTGAGAATCTTCAAAGACGGGAGAACAATGCAACAAAGGTCAATGTGCGACTTCACTATCATCATTATTAGAAGTACTGATATTTAGTTTATAAAATATAAGGGAACCGGCTGAGCCTTCCAGTGTTGCATGTTCTCCTCCGAGTTCTTCAGTTTCCTCCTGCCATCAAAAAATATGCAGGTCAAGTTAACTGGTGACTAATTTGCTCATAGGTGTGTGCGCCGTTGTCTGTCTCTGTGTGTGTTTGCCCTGTGGTGGACTGGCGGCCTGTCCAGGTGATACCCTGCCCTCGTCCATAAAAAACTGGATTTGGCTCCAGCGTCCGGCGACCCTGAACAGGATATACTGTAAAGCGGTAGAGAAGATGGATGGATAAAGTACCAGGATGTTTTGCTATCTCTGAATTGATTGACGCAAATACAACTGAGGACACAAAGTCATCCAGCTTTTATTGTTAAAATCTAAAAGTTCCAAACCTGCTGGAGGACGAGCTTCGTCTATCTGATGTTTCCAGAACGTTCCTGGGCTTTCTCTAGGTTCTCTGATTCCTTCTCACAGACCTAATGAACTGGTCACCCCAGAAAAATGGACACTGAGATTTCACTTGGAGTTCTTGGTGATAGTAAGTGGGGGAGCAACAGGCAGTAGAGACGAGCACTCTTTACTGTTTATGCAGAATTTGCATGTTCTCCATGTGCTCCAGTATGCCGGTTTCCTCCCACAGTCTAAATACATCAATTGAACAATTCTTTTTAAAATGTTGATTAGGGTTTATTTATGTTTCTTGTAATACAATATTATTTAGCATTATATTTTGGGAATGTCCCAGGTATGTTACACAAAACAAACAGCGAAGGCCAATACACACGTTTCAGTTTTCTCTTTGAAGATCACATTCTCGAACATATTTCGCTGAGTCAAACACATGTTTTACACTAATCTGAATCCTAAATTAGAACTTTCAAAAGCAAACATTTGAAAGTTTTACAAACTCACATTTTACTTGCAAAAAAAACAAAAAAAAACAAACCTAAAAAAACACATGAAATGTTGAAAATAAGACACAACCTTCTTGTGATGTTGATATTTGATGGCAGCAACACCTCGAATCACAGGGATAAAACACTGAGTGGCAGCTCCTCCTCCCATAAGGACCCTCTTTGAACATCTGGGAAATTGAGGTCAGCTACTGATGAGGATGAGCTTTATCAACAGACTTGTGCTTGTCTTTTGGTGAAATAGTGTGGACTTCATGCAGAATGTGTAGCTCCGTGATTCATGCTGTGATGGATATTGTAAGCGGTTTGACACTGTCTTGCAAGAAATGTCCTTAATAGTTTCACGAGTAAGTTAATCATTATTTTTAGGACATGTCGTAATTGCTACTCACAAGGCCCCCTTGTGTTACCTTGTGACTGCAGGTACATTATTACCTAGAACTGCTTTGTGGACTTTAGGACCCACAGGTAGTGCCGTTCCAGATATGCAAGCTGCCCACAGATGCTGGGTTATACAATCCCTGTTCTGTTTAGTCGACCGCATTGTGTAATCTGAACACATTTTGATCATTAGATCCAGTTCACACGGCATAGGAAAGGTCACGTAAAACACTGGCATGGGTTAAATGCACCTATAAGTCAATTTGATGCAGTGCCTCACAAGAACGCCGCAGGTTTGCGTGTAGGTTTGTCTCGTTGGTATCATGATTTGTGGTGAACTCCAAGGCAGACTCGTGCAAACACTGAAGTTTTAAAGAGACACAGAAGGAGACCTGACAGGGTTTCTTTCTTGCATGTTCTCTATGTGCATGTGTGGGTTTTCTCCAGGTCCTTTGGGCTTTTGTTACAACCCCCTAAATAATGCACATGAACTGAAAATGTGATCATATTAAATCAAGATAAATCACCACAAACTTGAGCGTCCTTATTGCTGTATAGGTTGGGATTCCAGCCTGGGGGTTTCTGCTGATATGGTGCACGATCGTACCGAATTGATGTTTTCAGAGATCATTTGCCACTATTGCAATTTATTGAACAAACACAAGTGATCATTGAATTAAAATAGAAAAAGAGTAAAATAGAGAAAGGAGAAAAATCTATATTTATTAGAGCAGTGTTTTTCAACCACTGTGTCACGACACAGTGGTGATATAGTCAGATGTCCATGGGAATGTATCCAATGTCACTTTTTTTCTAAAAAAAACATTTGCTCTAACAGCCACTGTCAGCTGGGAGAGCAGTTTGCAGAGTAATCATGTATTAATACTGTGGCAAGCACCACGGAAGAATTGCTCTGAGTCAAGATTATTTTCTGCTAACTGATCAGCAGAGGCTTTTATTTTGACATGAACACACACAACTGGAACTTCATAACAGGATCACACTCCACACAACATATTTCTCACTCATGGTTGCACAGCAACATCCAACAAACCAAACCAAACTAGACAAAATAATTAACTATCTGAACGGAGGAACAAAAACACAACACAAGCACAAATCAACACACACAACAACCCCAACAATAACTCTCAATAACCTCCGGCAACACATAACCTGAACTCCCATCATGCCCTGCAGCTACAATACTCTTTGCCACTAGATGGCAGCACAGAATTTTACCGGTGAAATCGAAACTTTTAGTGCGGTGGAAACGGGGCATTAACTGACGTCAGTCTGGTTAATCACCACCTCCTGCGGCTGCGCCCATCTTGTATCAAAGTACTGTGTCAGTGACAGTGATGGAGAAGTTTTTGAAAAGGAAGAATGTTAACCAGGATCTCAGCTCTGCGTTCATCCATCAGGTCCAGGTTTCACACTGAGTGAGTAAAAATTAAAAAAGAAATTGGGAAATACCTTTTTTCTGTATTTATTTGATTCCTGTTGATAAAACTTTGATGAGAATGACTTTATATTGTTAATATAGGCTACAGAGTTTAAAATTTTTTTTATTTTTGGGTGGTGGTGTGCCTCGAGATTTTTCCAAAGACAAAAGTGTTCCTTGGCTCAAAAAAGGTTGAAAAACACTGTATTAGAGGACATGAGCTCATGCTGTAATGCAATAGTATAAAACAGAATGAACATGCTTTGTGGATCCTGCACAGAAATGATCACAGAATAAGTTGGATAGACATTACAATATCGATGCGGCAAAAATCAGCAAGAGCAAGTAGAAAGAAATGCATCAGAGGTGTTGATCGCAAAATATACAGTCACCCTGAAATATTTTCAGCTATGCTTATTTAAAGTCTTCATCCGTCTGCGCTTCTTTATTACATGATCTCATACTACTTATATTACTTGTCCTCTGTGATTACCTCTGTCTGGCAGCTGAATAGTGCAACTATTCATTTTCATCATAGCTATTCTCACTGCTGTTTATATTTTCATCCACATCCTGTTCACCTCGTTCAGATCCTTGTTGATCGAAGCTTGTAATGTCATTTGTTCTCTCCACTGGTTCCCTTTTCGCTGTCCCCTCCTCCATCCTTTCAAGCATCAGTCTCAGCTGCTCTTTCTCGTTGAGTATCGTTTCTTCCTCAGCAGCTTTTTGCTGCTGCTCCTTCTGTTTTCTCTCTTCCTCCACCTTCTCCTTTGTCTCCTGCTTCTTCATCTTCCAGAAGTAGATCAGATTTTTCTCCGGGTACGTGACTTTAGCCAGTGGCAGCTTGAAAATGCGGTTGGTTCCAGTGGTCAGGAGGAGGAAAGTGAGGGCTGACAGGCAGAAAGGCCACGTGCAGGCCGGCAGACCAAACTGTGGACGAAACATTGGCCGCCGTTAGCATGGAGGTGTGCAACTGCTAGCTGGCGTTCAAACAAGGATAACCTAAATGTTTACTCACCGTCGACATGATGTTGGCAATGGCTGAGCCCAGGTATGCGCAGAAAAAAGCTGCAAGACAAGAAGATAAATATCTGATGATGAAGTAGTTATGAAATGCTCATTCAAAGATTAGATACCCTGTGTTTCACATGATTACGTTTGCAGGTCAGATGCATTTTTAGATGGTGTCTTTATTGGGAATCTACGAACCGCATACGAGGGCAAGCAGGTGCACCTGCCAGGTGAGGGCATAAAACATTCCTCCGATGGCGATGCAGGCGAGCACGCAGTTGTATCCCCAGAGGCCGAAGTAAATGTCCCCAAAGGGAGCTGCCAGAGCCAAGCCTGCAAGATGCAGACCTGTTAGACACCTGCGGTCAGTCGGACCCTTGAGCCATATATTCAACAGATGTTTTGGGGGTAACCATTGAGAAATCAATCACTCTCTTTCGGACGTTGTAATGTCTTGGCGTGCTTTTTTTCAGATGCCACAAAAAGCATGTCGTGCACTGTGTGGTCCTTCTCACCTGAAACCATCCCGACAGCAGATCCCAGCACAGCGTGAGCACACGTGATCGGGGACGAGATGAAGAGTGAGATGATGAAGATTCCTCCTGTCCAGGGGTTGTCACAGCCATAAACCTGGCCTACTCCCACAGGCACGGACATGAACAGCTACAAGGGTACAGACGGATTAAAAAGCAATAAAGGCGAATGAAGATGTTCAACATCGAAAATAAAATAAGAAGTTAACTTTTTTTGATTTTGTGTTGTGCTGTTGGTTAACACAGATAGGAATATATTTAATATATACAAAACTGACTGAAATGCCATGTTTGCGCATGCCAAAGCTTTTTAAAAGACAACATACTAAATTACATACTCATTTCCCCCAAACTATAACTCAATACCATGCAGGAAACATGGTATTTAATATTTGTGCAGCAGACTGTTCCTGCAGTCTCTTTTCTTAACAATGTCATACAAAGCAAAAAAAAACCAACAAACAGCCAACCTTGAACTGCACATTCACTGACCTTTGCAACGTCAATTTCAGCCCAGGTGATGTTGGGGAGCTCCGTGCGTGGCTGAATGAGGACTTGGGGGAAGTGGTGGTTGAAGTGGCCAGTGGCAACCATGTGGAGACACACCAGTATGTTAAAAGGCAGCGTGAACACCGGCAGATCCCACCGACTGTTAATAGATGCCAATGCACTGGATACAACAGGGCTGGAACACAATCCATACAGTATCATCAGTGCCAGATTTACTTGACATTTAACCAATAATCATTTAATCTCACATCATGACACTAACATTGTGTACTTAAATTGTATTGTGGCTTTTATTACGTTTATCTAACACGCCTTTATATTGTAACAACAATACCTGCGAGCACGCGAGATTATTTAGTCATGAGGAACTGGAACAACCTGTCTTACAATAAAACCACACAAACAAATGGTGTTTGGTTTGTTTATTTTTTGTTTTGTTTTTCTCTTTCTTCCTTACCACATCATGGACATGAAGACATTTGGAAGCAGAAGCCACCAGTACCAGTCGCCTGCTTTTGAGAACACGGCCATCAGCAAACCCACCAGGATGCCGTTGTAGCCGTAAAGCCCTGCGGCAATTGCTCCCCTGGAGGAAAAGTGGCAGCTCGGTAAGTACATCATTCAACGCGTCACTTTTTTATTACCTAAAGGCAACAATTCATCATCATCAGTGGCACCAATTAATTCAGGAATTTGCCTTGCTTGCACACCTGTTCTGTTTGAGGATGAGAGCAGAAATGGTCGCAAACAGTGTGCCCACAAAGCCGTTGAGGGCCCACCAGTAATTCTGCAGGATTAGGCCGGCGAAGATGATGAGGCCACTCAGAGGGTTGTTGACAAACATCACCTGGGCTGCTCCTCGCAAAACCCAATCCAGAAGCTGCAGGAGGATGAACTGTCCTGCAGGGGTAAACAAACTTATTTGACTCCGAGTGGAAGGTGTTTAACCCTAAAGGCTGTAAAAGACTAATCAGTGGCAGAGGTTTCATGCGTGACAGAGTCTGCCTGAGGGGAGAGAACTGATTTAACAAGTAAATCGTGCTCTCCTTCAGTATACACCGTTATGTTGCAGATATACATGATGTAATGTCACTCATACATTCTTGCCTGTACAACAGTGGAAGAACCGCTGCATAATATTTTTGTGTTCATCAGATGCATAGTGAGTAAGAAAGTCAGGTTCCGCTGAAATTCAGCAATTTATGAAACCGCTTTTGCATCTCTCCCTGTAAGAGCTGTTTTGTTGTTGTTGTTGTTGTTGTTGTTGTTGTTGTTAAAAAAAAAAAAACTTACTTGACATCCATTTCCCAAATGGTTCCATATCTCCAGAGAAGTAAGACACTCCCTTGAGGAAGCGGGCCCTGGCCCTCTTCAGCTTGTTCTGTTCTTGGTTCTCCTTCCCCTCCTCCACCTTTTCCACAGGTTGTTCATGTTCATGTTGTGCCATCAGGGGTTGGAGCTCCTGGAGCCACAATAACAGCCACAAATCAACGACTTGGTAC
Source organism: Blennius ocellaris (assembly GCF_963422515.1). NCBI lineage: Eukaryota > Metazoa > Chordata > Actinopteri > Blenniiformes > Blenniidae > Blennius > Blennius ocellaris. The sequence continues at coordinate 16,663,551 of NC_137656.1, forward strand.
AACTTCAAAGGGCTCTTTGGATCATTATGAGTGACTGACATACAGTGGAGATCAATGTGGGGTTGCTGGCCGTTTGTGTGGCGGAGGTGGAACAAGTGATATTCTGTTGAATATCCTGTGTTGAGAGAAGCAGAGAAAAACACTGAGCAACATAGCGCTGGCTATTTATTCCTCATAAATCCCATCATTTCTTTATTTAGCGTCACGTTCACTGAGTATCTTCACTTTGTTGTCCTACAAGAAAGACCCTTTATTTAAAATACTATTCATTCATTTCACACACGTCAAAAACATACACACATATTTGCTTAATGCTAATTGCCGGTTCTGTTTAAACTGATCTTTAAATGCATTTATTGTCTCCTCTGTTTTCCCTCTTTTAAATTGCTCTCCAATATTCCGTTCCTTTTTCCTGTAGCAACTGTCACATATCACAAAAAAACTGGTAGATAATTGCAGATATCATTAAGTAAACATCCACTTAATGTTTTGTTGTCTATTAGGTTTGTAAATTTGTTATCTATTACAGTGGTACTATGATACATAATTCCACTGGGTCAGGTCATTTTTAGGGTAAAGGCTCAGACGGTTGCAGTTAAAAAAACCTCCATAAAGAAGACCTTCTGAGTTGAAGCTGTATCTCGACAAACTCCCGAAATATTTCTCAGTTACAGCCTGGTGCTATAGATACAGCTTGCAATTACATTCTGTTTTCGTTCCATGTAGATTTCTACTGCTGATACATTGAAATACATCATGTTTTCCACCCCTTTATACTTCAGGTTTATGTGTACACACCCAGCTACCAGTCTTCCCCATTCTGTATAGCTGAACTCATATCCCGTCAGGTCAAAGTCAGTGTTGATGACCCGTGTTTCAGCGATGGCAGTAATGGTGAACTGACCGAGATCATTTTTGATTTGGTAAAAGTTTGAATACAAGCTCCTACTGTTGAAATGTACAAGAGTGTCTGTCGTCTGTTGGAGCTTTCCTGTTTTACTAATCTTCTGGGTAATAGCAGCAGTTGTCGATGATGTCATAACAGTCGCTATTGGCTTGATCAACATCATCCTCCGCGTCTTGATGTTTGTACTCAGTGTAATTAGATGTTTTCATTTCTCAATGATCACAGTCCACAGTCAGAGGAGCTGATGATCTATTAGCAGCTGGCGATGATTTATAGGGTGTCATCCTCATGGTCAAGCGTCCATGTCGTTTTTACTTTCAGTCCCGTTGGTGCTCAGCCAAATCTATCCAGCTCCTCCTCGTCTTGACTGAGCAGAACCTTTCAGCCTGATAAAGATCTACAGCTGGAGGGCGACGTTGCCTGAGTTTTCCCCTCTTTCTTCAGCTCTCCTGGCAATGTCTTCGTTCCGTTTAGTTTAATGTTCATTGATGTAGATGTCAGATCCTCTCAGTTTCCTCTCTTGTTTTGAGCAGCTCCGTTCTATGTTTCCTGTTGACGAACCTCATTATGGTGGCTGGTTTGTTGTTGTTGCTCCTCCTGGGCAGCAGGCGACGGTTTTTAACAGTGTTCTGGTCCACCTCTATTCCCCCTGGACCGGAGAAACGAAGCCACATCTTGCTTGTCGCCTGACAGCAGAATCCTTCTCTGACGGGAAGTCCAGTGACTTTATACTGACCTCAAGATCTTCCATCGATTGTTTCTTTGACCCCATCATAACAGACACTCCCCGTGAGAGGATAAATAATCCTATTCACATCGCCACAGGACGAATAGAGCCGCTCGATGAGCCCGGCTTCAGTCAGCTGGTAGTTTTGAGTGACAAACTAGGTCTCAGTGTCAAAAGTAGTCTGAAAGCAGTGTCAAAACCAGCAGCGTCCTGAACTGAGGAGTCAATACTCGGGCCAATGTCCAAAATCCAGAAATCATTTACCAAAAGAGAAAATAGTTCAAAACATGAGAGCACAGTCAAATGTCAATCCTCAGATTTGAAGAGAGAAATATTGACATCAAATAATAAAAATCAGTTCGGGTGCAAAGAGGATGGCAGCCTAAATTTCCAGCTCTGGGAAGGTTTTTATCAACTAACCCCCAAAAACCTGGTTTTGTTAATCCTGGTGGATATTTTACAAAAGAATGAGGAAAGGGGTTGCTACTACAAGTGGATTAAGCATGGATAAAAAAAAAAAAATCAATTGTGAGCGGCCAAAGTATGTAAATACAGCATGTCTAAAAGTAAGCATGATATTGTATTATGCTCTCACAAAATAAAAAAGTAACATAAATAAATGAATGAATAAAAATCAAGCTTTTACCCCACTGAAGGTCGAGCCAAATCAGATGGTCAGTAGATTTTGTCTCTTTTGTAGATTATTGTAGATCTTATTCAATTAATCACACATGAATAAATGCTTATGAATAAGATAAGTCCCTTTTGAAAAGGACTCCATTCATCCTGAAGTGGGAAAGTTTTGGTCTTTAGAGCAGATAAGCAGGCTTTGTCAAGATTAAGTCGAGCTCTAATAAAGTCTGGCTGGCAGTGAGGGTATGATAAAAATGGCAAGAATACGGATACAGTGATTCAATTAAATAGAATATTAATTGTTCTGAGTCCGTCTGTGCTCTTTAAATATTAGCTCATTCAGTCAAACAGCCATGCTGGACTTGATGGACTTTGACAGTTACAAGTGCTCCTACCTGTTTGCTGTCTGAGTCAGGCATAAGTCCCAGAGTAGACACAGACTGTATGGATTCCCACTTTCTGCAGCTGCACTACAGAAACATATTCCCAGGCTTTTATAGCATCTGTTGACCGAGAAAACTCCACCTCTTCACGCCCTGTCACTTCTCATCCACCTCCCCATGTCTTCTGTTCATCTTCTAGAAGAATCGCTGGAACTCAGCAACGATAAACTCAACTGTGCCCACATTGCTGTAGAAAGGTTTTGTTTTTCCTCTTCAGGAAGAGTTAGAGATAACCGAAGGTTAAGTTGGGGTTTTGCCTGCGGGTGCAGGCAAGTTATGTTGAGATGAGGAATTTCTATTGTGACATGCTTTCCAAAATAATACAACAAGGAATCCTGCCCCTTATACTTTTAAACAATCATTTAATTATAATTATCTATAACTGTTTATTGATCTGGTATAGTAGCAAAACTGCTGCGATGCCATTATAAAAAATGTTTTTAATAAAAGATCAAGGTATTAACACTGTATGACTGACCTTTCCGAGATATAAACACTTTCAGGAAACATTTTCAAAGCAACAACTTTTATATATTTTATTATATGACGTTTCTTATTTAGAGATAAAACAACCATCAAGGAGTCTCCAGCTAAAAAGGTTGTAGATTATTTATTTATTGACCTTTGTTTTTTTTTTTTTTCTTGCAACATTTTAGAGAATTGTACCAATGTGGATTTTCAAAACCTTCTTTCAAGTTTGGTAGAGAAAAGATGGATAACGTATGTATTTAACCATTAAACAAGTGTATTATTGGGCTGATTAGCAGCAGTCAATCCTGCAGCAGACATCTTGTCATCACTGAAGATCAAATGTTTTAAAATGAGAGTGAAGCCCTCAGAGTATGCTTCCGAACAAATATTTCAAGTTCCTTCAAAGAGGAATGATGAACAAACAGGTCTGGTGAGGAGCTGTGTCGAATCAGTCACACACACCAGACCTGACCTTGTGCAGTAGTAGTAAGTGTACAAGTGCTTGTATATAACATCCGATCATTCGTCTCTTTTGTACTTTTGCAAGTGATAATATCAGACCTCAGAAAAAAGGACATGCGCTCAAAAAAGAAAGTGTGTCACAGACTAGTGGGCTTTGATCACATATGTTTGTGGGTCATCTGATGTGTTTTAGAACAGTTCACTCATCATGCTGCCCATCAGTAGATGTTCACTCACCCATTCAGTCACCAGCTGCCCTGACGTACACCCGGTGCATGGACAGGGTTTGCATGACATGTCAGCTGATTTTGATGTGATGATTGAGGGGGTGGGGGTGAGAGGGATTTTGCATGCTTAAAGACTGTGTCATAAATTCATAAAATACTTGTGAAACAAGTGGAGTGGCGATACATCAATGCTGACACCTAGTGGAGGGTAACAGAGTATCACATATTGTGGAGTTACAGTAACTGCATCTTGCCATTGAATTAAAGTCCATGCAGATCACATAAACAAATAATTTAATCTGTTGATGGAAGTTTTATTTCTTTCTTTTTTGTTTTTACTAACGTACGCCATGATTCTCACACACGGCAGGTTTCAAAAAGCCCCTTGGAGCGATGTGTGGAAATCTGTGTGGCCTTGTTCTTCTATATTTGAAGTGACCCGAGCCTGATAGCACAGTAATCCATCAGACCACATGTTACCATGAGGATAAAAATGTAAACCGCCATACATTTTAGGAGAAGAGATGTTTTAGGAGCAGGTAATCGGGTTCGCCAGGAGTAGTAGTTACGGGTGAGTTTAAAGTATGTCTCCAGGAAATTAATATCAGTAGCTGTGCCTCCCCATCAGGCATATAAACCTAACAGTGTGTGTGTGTGTGTGCGTGCGTGCGTGCGTGCGTGCGTGCGTGCGTGCGTGTGTGCGTGCGTGTGTGTGTGGTGGTGAGGGGGGCTTCAGCCTCTGCCAGAGTCTGTGGAACCTGATACTTGATGACTCCGCGTCACAAGAATGTGAGTTTCCTTCTCTTGGAGCATCTGGCCCAACGCCTGGCCACATCTCTGTGTGTGTGTGTGTGTGTGTGTGTGTGTGTGTGTGTGTGTGTGTGTGTGTGTGTGTGTGTGTGTGTGTGTGTGTGTGTGTGTGTGTGTGTGTGTGTGTGTGTGTGTGTGTGTGTGTGTGTGTGTGTGTGTGTGTGTTACTTGTTACTTGTTACTATTTGCCCCTTTTTCTTGAGTGGCCTCTTTCAGCACACTGAGACGGACTTTGTGTGATGGTCGTCCGGTTTGTTTACTCAGCCCTTTGCTAACGTGCTGTCTCTTTGTAACCTCCTGCCAGGAAATAAAAGTGATTTCTACAACACCTCTGCAAACAAGGGTGGAGAAAGCTGAAAATGACACATTTGTTTGATATATATAGAAGATCGTGATGTGGAAATTAACACAAGTGTAAAGCAGATGAAGAACAGGCGAAAACATTTTTTTTTTATTTTGTTTCAAACTTTGTGTTTATGTTACCTTTGCCTTGATTGCCTAAACGAAAGACAGGCTCAATGAGGACTACGTTTTCCATGACTTCTCCTGTAACTGTAGAAGCATAAAAAGAGATTATGTGTTGATTGGAATGTGCAACCTAACCACTAGATGTCACTAAATCTACCACACTTGACAACTAGAGGCCTAAAGACAGTAAAAAACAACAACAACAAAAACACCTTAGAGTCCACACACCTATGAAAACAGTGTTTCTGCTGACCTCCACTGGTTTCTCACCTTCCCTGGGTGATGGAGAATTTGACTTTCGGCAGACTCGGTACTGTGTGACGTCTCTGCTGCTTGGGTTTATCTCAGCGTGAGAAAAGACTTCTGACCTGAAACCTTCGACCAGAGAGCAGGAAAACACTACCAGACCTTACAAGTGGTTAAACTGTGACAAATTTGCTTGAATGAAGCAGAAAGACGACAGACGTTGTTTGTGAAAAGCTGCATGTATGTTATATTTCACTAAACTGTATGTATTGAAGGTGGTTATAATCAAGCTGAGGTCATGCTCAGGCCTTCAGTAGTGATGGTAGTGTGGGACTAGAAATCGCAGTGTGTAAATGTTAAGTACCAACAAAAACAGGAGCACAACTCTGTCGGTATATCGAGTTTTACCACAGCAAGTCATTGCAATTAGTGCAGCAGTTTCAACGAGCTCTCATGCTGCAGGCTCTTTCTACTGTAATCAGGATCCAAACTGTTTTAAGGACTAAATTATGTTTCCACACTCACATTTTGTGGGCTACGTATGTTCAAGTTCCACGTTGCTTAACGCATCACAGAAGTGCAGTTCTGACTATCAGCAAATACAGAGGACTGCCATGCTCAATTATGTATGTTTAAACCACAAAATTATTTATTGACAGGTGTTCTTTGTGCTTCTGGCTTGGATGTGAATATACACAATATATTACAAGAAATAGTTTGAACACCATCTTTTTTTTTTTTTTAAACATGAAGACCCACAAAGGATTGAAACATATGGCAATGAATATTTAATTGCAGATCGACCGATAGACTGACAGAATTCAAGCTCTGTATAAATGAATCAATGTTTGAAGGATGGACTAATGTGGATGCCAAGTTACTGTTCAAGCGTTTGGGTGTAGTAGTTGTATTGGAGGTCTAAATTAGTCTACAGAAATAAAATCTAAGTAAGTATGCAGCTTCCCAGAAAAGGAGGCTCGGCAATGTGTAATACTTGTGACTACCATTTCTCAGCACCTTCCACATTCTTTGCATTTTTGTCCCGGTAAACAAACATAAATGGTCAAATATTTGCACTACTTCACTTCTTCAGGATCCTCGGAAAAACATCTGTGTAATGCAGGCCCTTAATTACTCCAACAGTCTGTCGAGGCGGTAGATTCTCCTGCATCGTCTTTAAAGTTGTTTTTGTAATTTAATTATCTTTATTTACAACACTTGTTCCAATATATTTGTTTTTGTAATCGGACTTCATCACATTATTCCATTAGGAGAGAGGATGGCATTGATGTAATCAGTGTGCCTTTGGGTAAACTCTTAATAGGAGATGGAACGCAGTGGTTAGATCTTTTTAATCTGAACAAAAAATAAAACCTTTTTCGTACTTCTTGTTTTTATAATTTGCCATTCCTCAAAAAATCAAGCTATGTTTTCTCTCCACATTGTCCTATTACACAGATTGCACTTGAAGTCATATATTTAAATATAATTTGGTTGTCTGCTCCTCGGAGTGTACAAACTCACAAAATGTTCTTTAGTCATTTCTGATTAATTTATTGCCATTATGTTTGGATAGCCCAACATTGGGTTTTGTTTTTTTTTTAAATCACTCCCATATTTGCAGCAGAGATGAATCCACAGTGTGTTCATATTGCGTTATCTTCTCCAGAATCAACTGTAATTCAAGTTATTTACTAAAGCGTTCACTCAGAAGAAATGTTGCTTTAAATCTGTGCTCAGCTGAGATGGTATTATTTATGACATAATAGCAAAACACAACTGAACAAGCTTCTGTATCAGATGCTCCTTTTAGACACTGTGGAAGCACACTGCTTCCCCCAGGACCGAGTGGAAGCTGCAAGCAGTGCTCTGTAATCCCAATTTAGCGTATCGTATAAGTAGGAAGCAGATACAAATCCATTGTTTAGTGTAAGTGAGCATGTTGAGACTTTCTGAATTGAAATAACAGCTCAGTGCTTTGATTCAAACGTTTTACTGTTGTCATATTGTAGTTCAGTCCTGAGGCCAAATGAAAGGAGGCCTAAATCCTCATATGATGCAAAACCCAAAAAGACCCAGACAAACACGTCTAAAACAAAACCCATGAGAAAGGAAAGCACTAAGTCCTGTTTTCTGTACTTACTAGGGTCACCTGTACCCCACCCCCCCTCTCCTATGGCCATGAACTTTGGATGTATGACTGAAAGAATGACATGGTGGATACAAGCGGGACAAAGCAAGGGTGGCAGGCGTCACTCTCCGCGATAGAGTGGAGCGTTTCAGACATTCAGGAGAGACTAATTCTGCTCCTCCACATTGAGCGGAGCCAGCTGAGGCGCTTCAGGCACGAGAGATGAGTCCCAGAGGTCAGCCCAGGAGAGATTACATCTCTGGTTTGGTCTGGAAGCAGCTTGTCGTCCCCCGAGAAGAGCTGGAGGAAGTTGCGGAGGACACAAATGCCATGGGCTTCATTGCTCTCCACACTGCCCCATCGACCCCACGCTGTCCGCAGCAGGAACCACGGTGGATGGCTGAATGGACGGGAGATGCGACGAGAACTATCGCCAATCCATCCATCCATTCATTTTCATACAGCTTTATTCCGTTCAGGGTCGTGAGGCTGGAGCCGATCCAGGCTAACATCAAAACAAAGATGTGCCTCTTTTGAAGAAAAAAAACCCCTAAAAAACACTAAAGACTGCAAAAGCTCCTTAACTCCAGTTGGTTACCTAATATTCGTGGTTAAACTAAAGAGCAGCCATAGTTTAGACCGGAATTTTTTTCTTGCTAATCTCAAACAAGACAGTTTTGATTAAGTGGGACATGTGTAACAGATCTATTACCAATAATACTGGTGTCAAGTAATACTGGAGGCGTGGCAAGAAATACACAAAATGAGGTCGTCACGAAATTCTCTCTGTGTGTGTGTGTGTGTGTGTGTGTGTGTGTGTGTGTGTGTGTGTGTGTGTGTGTGTGTGTGTGTGTGTGTGTGTGTGTGTGTGTGTGTGTGTGTGTGTGTGTGTGTGTGTGTGTGTGTGTGTGTGTGTGTGTGTGTGTGTGTGTGTGTGTGTGTGTGTGTGTGTGTGTGTGTGTTTGTGTTTTCTTCTCTCTAAATTGACTAGACTGCTGATATTGACCGAGAAGCACAAGTATAGCTCCGGGGCAGATTTGTTGGTGGAAGACAAATTGTGAGTGCAGAGACAGAACACCACATCGCTAAGCTGCATCCGTCTGAAAGAGCCGCATGACGTCCTCATTTTCAGTGTGGATACACTGCATGATACATGTAAGTCTTTCAGTCCTTCAAGAAAAAATATACCACCAGCTGTTGTGGATCTTGTTTAAAACAACTTCATTTCATTTATAAGATAATTTATTGGATGGTTTCTGGACTGATACATTTAAAAATGTAATCAATCCTCTATCATACGTTCAAATTTGTGAACATTCCCCTAAAAATCAAGTTATGTTTGGTGCAGGAGTTGAATCGAGGTCCCCCCCCCCCTGCAAGGAAAACATTGACATGAAAGCCAAGTGAACTGGAGGACAAAGCAATGATGCAGCCACTTTGGCTCTGAAGCAGCAGCTGGCGGAGGAGCCGCCGGCTGAAATTTGTATATCAGTGAGAGGTGAACGCAGAGGGCTGAGATAAATGGCACTGAAAAGCCTCAATTGGCATTCAATCTGTCTTTAGTGGTTTGTATTTTAACGGATATGCCGACTCCATCCTCAGCTCAAATCTCCTCTGCGTGTCCACGCAGAAGTGAATGAAACACAAGGCGTTATTTTTTTTAAATCTTTTTGAAGTCTTGTTTCAATTATAAAACAACAACAATGCACTGCCTTTTTTTGTGTCCCTGCAGTCAAACCTCTGAAGGATGCATTTAACCGAATATATAATTATGTCCAAAGATGATGGTATGATGCACAGTATTATGCAATGATTTTCCTGGTTCCTGACTCAGTCACCCTTGTGATAAATGGAGCTAACGTCACTACTTTTATACATTAAGAGTAGATAAGTGTCAGTGGTCAATTCAAAGAGTCAGCACAAGAGGCAATCAGCATTAATTATTTCAATTCAAAATAGTTGTCAAACATTAATTCCCTTAACTTTCTCAGGTTTGCAAGTCCTAATATTCAAATTCAAACTCCTAAATTCAAGAAACGCATCAAAGTTTTTTTTCCACATTATATTTCAATCCTGATATGGCTCCAAACATTTACATTAGTGTTCAGCGAACCTGTGGTGTGTTAGCGTCATCGCAACACTGCAGTTTCTGTATGTTTTGAATGATTTATCTAATTTAGCTAGATAACTTTGCTCACTTTCCAATAGATATTGTTGCTTTCTATTGGGAAGTGAACAGAAGACTGGCTTCTACGGAGCTGTTTTATTTCATTTGTTTAAATGGCAAGTGTAATGGTGGGAGATTGGACATTTACCAGCGAGTCGCAGTGGATAATGAACACCAAATAGTGTGCCATAGTATGCAAAAGTCATCGAAGGTTCACAATTCTCTGAGCAACATAATGTTGCCACATGTGACACTTTTATAAAGAAATACTTCACTGGTAAAGCAAGTCTTCTCAGGAGGGAAAATAACCAGTTCGATGGTGTTTGGATGTGTTCCTGAGCCTAGTAGGTAGGTGTTACGATGTGAAAAACGTCTCTGACAGTCTTGCCTGCTCAAATGAAAGAACTTCTGGATTTTTGTTCTTTTCTTCAACTTTCAATCAACTCCGCTTCCCAGAAACCCAAACATGATACAGACATTTATAGATGTGAGCGTCTGACAGCGAGACAGCGAGCGAGAGCAGCAGGTATAAGAGAAAACAAAGGCTCGCCTGTTCGCGGCGGTACTTTATCCTCATTACACTCCTCATTTGTTTACACTGTTAACTCTCTCACTTCCTCCATCCCTCACTGGCCCCCTCCCTCTGGTGACACATTCATTTAGTGCACAATCTGTAATCACTGTTTACACTCCCGCCGCCCTTCACTCATGGCATGAGTCGCAGCTCAAACATGTTACCGTTAATTTGTCCGACGTGTTGGCAGAACATGCAGGCCCACAAACATTTCACATTTGGATCAATCAGCTGAGGCACTGCGAGATTTTCAGAAGAAACCTACACCTTAAAATAAAAACAACAAAAAAAACAAAAAACCAACATGTTAAATAGGATGACGCAGAGGATGAAGTGTGGCTGAAAGAAGGGATCACAGATAATCCAGGAAGGTTGAGTGGGAATATGTTTGGTTGGTGAAAGGAAGATTTAGGCAAAGGCGAAATGGTCGGGCTAGCTGTGGAACCAACTCGTGGTTTACAGAGAGACAGGCTTGAAAAATTTAAATCAGACAGACAGAGGGAATGGGAGCAGAGGGAAGAGATCAAGAGAACAGCAAAGCAAGAGAAAGGGAAGAAAGAGGCAGAGCGAAGGAGAGCAAAAGACAGAAAGTAATTGGTTCAATGATGGCTTCCAGCTGCATGGCACACGGCCAAGCCAACTCTTCACGTAGCACACACACACACACACACACACACACACACACACACACACACACACACACACACACACACACACACACACACACACACACACACACACACACGCACACACACACACACGCACACACGCACACACACACGCACGCACGCACGCACGCACGCACACACACACACACACACAGACACACACAGTTGAAGTCAGCAGTGCACCATAAACACAAGATCTTTTGTTAGTTTTTGACAATATGCGTTAGTAACTTTGGCACACTCAGTGGTTCCTCTCTGTAAAAAAATTCACTTTGTGATTGAAATAATGGCCCGTTACTTTCAATAATAAGGAGATCTCTTCTGGTGTCTGGTGGCTGTAAAAGTGTGTTTGTTCAGCCCGGCTGTAGGATTTAGGGCCCACAACGTTAGAGTTTTTGTCGAGAGGTACTTCTGCTGTGGAGCTTTTTGTGGCTCTTTTACTTTGTCTACCTGACATGTTGCATCGTGAGATTGTGAGCAGTGACCTTTGATCACAAACATGTCATTCTAAAATTGGCCACAGGTGAGATTGTAAATGTGGTGTTGTGTGTTTGCACCCTGCACTCGTTCCGTCGTCAACTCACTTGGATTGGCTCGAGTCCCCCGTGACCCTAATTCCGACAAAGCGGTATAGAAAATGGACGGATGGATCTCATTCACTAACTCGCTTCTTTATTGACGACAGGCGTTGCGTTCAGCGTCAACAGAGACGGAACGCAGCGCTTTATATGGGCTGATAAACAACTTAAAGCTTGTCAGATGCTTTCGTAATGAGTCTCCTGCGCGTGGTTGAAACTCCGCTGGAGGCGTCGACTCCCGGTGACAGAGATTCACTGACAGCTGATTTAAGCACATATGGGCAGATGTGCACAGGCTTGGTGGTAATATATGTTGGTGTGCATGTCAGCGTTTGAGGCATAATGTGGCATCTGTTTGAGAGATAGTAAATTAGCAAGTTTTGCCTGCGAGTGAAAAGTACCACTCAAAACAAATGACTAACACACACATACGCACGCACCCCAAGCTGGTATGAACGTTAAATATGTAGTGAAAATGTGATGATTAAAGACAATACACTCCTTCTAAGAACTGCCATTTACAAAGATAATCAACGGTTAATTTCAAATTGAATTAATTGCCACAATTGGGGAAACAACTATTACTTCATCATGTGTTACAAATGTAGTAATGGAGGATTTCTTCACACAGTTATTTCAACAGAGTTGTGGCCGTGTTGGAGTAACCTATCGGGCACTCAGGTAGACGGGCTGGCAGAAAGAGAGGCATTTTAAATCACGGCGCGTTACATGAGTCAGAACATCAGAATTGTGAGCAGTTTCCATTATGCCCCCCAGGAACACATTGTGCCATTTACAAATAAAGGACATTTCATGCATTTGCGAGCGTTTTCATATTCACTGCCACAGATGTTCCTCCCATTAACTTTTAAAACTTGACAAACTGTCAACATCAAACGTCATTAAATCTGTCTTTATTTCTTTCTCTCTGGTTGCTTTTATGCTCGCCGCTGATCATGGTTGAAAAATGCACCGAGGTGGGGGAGATTGACTTTGTCAGCCACTTTAGCAGCTCATTTTCACCTCTCATGTCTACCTGTGAAGAGAAGCTCTTCTAATTGAAATGCAGCGAGCGCTGTGTTTTACACCGTGGGTTAGTCATGGGCTGCTCAGTGATACTGTAACCTCTAAAACAAGGCTTCAGATTGCTAATCCCTGTCTTGAACCAGGAAAGTCTTCTGCCGTTTGACATTCTCACAGCTTCTCGCTTGCTCTCCCTTCAACCTCAGTTGCCTGGAGGCTTTATCCACTAAGTCAAAACATTGGCAGCCCCGATATTTTAATTCCTGGTTGAAAACTGATTTTTCCCCTTCATGGCTCATGATCATCTGTTTTATATGCGGGCGTGACGGGGAGTGTAACGTTGTTCGAGTTCAAGTTAAGACAAAAGCACCATTTGGATCAGAGAGGCTTGATGAGAGCTGGAAGAAGTAAGTGTATGTATCTTTGTGGCCGTTCAAATTTCTTCCTGTCGCTGTTTTGCATTGATGGATGTCCACTGCTGTGCTCTCAAACAGATGGCAGGGGCATTAGCATGAGGATCTTCAGAAATGAGAAAAGTTAAATTATTATCTCTGACATTTCAATAGAGCCTTGAGTCCAAACTCCCACAAGGGCTTCCAAATCCATTCAGGCTAATCTAGACCCCTCTTCATACAGCTTATCCTTCTCCAGCTCCTTCTACTTTAAGCTCCTTGGATCACGGCTCGCCAAAATCATCTCAAACAATTTAACAGTGTGTAACGCGCAAGCACAACATAAAGACACCATCATGTAATGACGTTTAAGCCTTCAGACACTCACTGTAAGTGACTGTATCCATTACTTATGGCGTTTATACTCTCAGCAGGGGGTGGGCCAAATCCTGGCTGTGGCATGGCAAATTAACATTGCATGAGTTGACTGTGGTCTTCACTTTCAGAGCAATGTGAGCAGTTATCAGAATCACACAAGAGAGTCTTATTATGCATGGTAGTAAATGACTAATCTTTAATGAGACCCACATTTAACCTTCTAATGGCTCTTTATTAGACTAACAAGCTACGCCCCAGTGTGTGTGTGTGTGTGTGTGTGTGTGTGTGTGTGTGTGTGTGTGTGTGTGTGTGTGTGTGTGTGTGTGTGTGTGTGTGTGTGTGTGTGTGTGTGTGTGTGTGTGTGTGTGTGCAGCCTGTATGTGAGTGCAGCAGTGAAACACTAATTAAGCTGTCGGATGGCGCAGCAGATTAGGCATGCCCCCTGCAGAGTCCTCGGCCCGGTAGGCAAACAGGCCTCATCCCTCAGCCAGCCAACCCAAATACATCCCAGCCCAGCTCAGGAATAACATCAGTGCTCACTACACCCAAATATCTTCAGCCCAATGAGGCCGGATCAGATGGCCTGCCAGAGCCAACAGCCCAGACTGCACGGTGACTCATATGAAGCCTGCACAGAGAGATTTTAGCCTCAGCTGCAGGGGAGATTATCAGTCCTCACAGCAAATGTCTGCTTTCGCACACGCGCATGCACGCGCGCTCACACACAGACCACATGCACACTAACAAATGCTTAAACACAACAATATGTAGCCGAATTCTGAGGTTAAGTTCACCACAACAAAAAAACAGAGGAGTGCATTGACTGTTTGACAGAAAGACTTATCCCATGGATCAAAAACCCACAAGATTGTAAACTTCTGTGTGTGTGTGTTTGGGGTCGGGGGGGGGGGGGGGGTTCTGATGTTGTTATGCCGCCACAAGAGGAAAGGGGCTGCAGATTCGGCTTGGCACAAAGAACCATTGACAGCCCTGCTCGAGGCATGGTTGGGTAAAATTTACAGTAATTAACCTGCAGTTCACAATGTTTTCACTCACTTGCTGTTTTTCTCTCCCACAATAGTCTGATCCATGTCTTTATTCCAGAATTCACATCATCTCTGTGCATGCAGCAGCAATTTGAATGCATCTGCTTTCAGTTTACATGAAATAATGAGGTGAGCTCTGCTCTTTTCTCTCCCTCTCAGCACTGAACTGCATTATGGTAGCTACACATCCTGACCTGGATTTAAGCAAATTAATGTAGGAGGCTGTGCACATTTCTCACCATATGAATGTGAAATAATAGTGTCTCTGGTGGATATGTGGGTTTTTCATCCAGGGTGGCCGCACATTCTCATCTGTTTTCATGCACTCAACACTAGCGAATACATCATTACAGTCGCCGCTCGGTTACTCAACCAAACGTATGAACCAAAGGACAACCACAAACAAGCAAAATACTATCTTCACCTTTCGAGAGGTCAGTTGTACGTGTTGTATTGTGACTATTTCAGCTTTCCTGAAGTGTTCGCACGTACCTAATTGCATGCACATGGCCGACCACGACCAGTGCCTGCTCCTCATCCTGGAGGACACCAAAGTCTTAAAATGGCTGCTTGAAGGCATGGCAGCATAGGTGTCTCTCTCTCTCTCTCTCTCTCTCTCTCTCTCTCTCTCTCTCTCTCTCTCTCTCTCTCTCTCTCTCTCTCTCTCTCTCTCTCTCATTCTCTTTATTAATAGTACACCTTTGATTAATCTCTGCAAATCTGTTCCCCATCCAGGCTGACAGCACCGGGGCTGAGGCAGGGACCCCACTACACACACACACACACACACACACACACACACACACACACACACACACACACACACACACACACACACACACGCCCACACGCCCACACACACACACACACACACACACACACACACACACACATACACACACACACACACACACACACACACACACACACACGCACACACACACACACACACACACACACACACACACACACACACACACACACACACACACACACACACACACACACACACACACTGTCAGTGAGTGTTGACACAGTCCAGATGTTGGCAGCTCTGTTCCAAATGAAAGCAGGGCAGTCGGCCAGCAACCTGAACCACTCTCCCCATCAAATGATATGTTTACAATAATACTGTTCTGAGGCTCAGGAGACACACGCACATGTGCACATGCATGCACAGAGACAAACCCACACACATACATCCACACAGCATGCAAGTGCATTCTCAAAGCAAGGGGAAATGAACTAATGGAAAGCCAGCATACCACATTGGGTGCAAAAGGGAACCAACTTGTGGTCGGACGGAGGAGAGAGAGGAAGAGGGAGAGTTTTGGAAAGGCATAAAGTAGAAGAGGAAACAGAAAGTGGAGAGGCAGCATGTGACAAATAGTGTGATCAAAAGAAAGGACAGGGTCGTTATCATTGCCTTGTTTGGATCTGTATTTCCCCTGTTATGTCAGTCAGACACAGTGAGGCAGAGGATGGAAAAATAATAGTGTAGTTATGTAATGTGCCTTGGAGCACTGGAACTGAAACAGACACAGGGAAAAAAATACATTTGTTCCATGGAGAGGGGCAGAAGTCAGACTATACCCACTCTGTTGTGTAGTGGAGGATCTCAGCTACCTCTAGACCTCAACGACACCATGTGCAACTTTGTTGGTTTTAAGAGGAAATGTTGATCTCCAGATGTTGCACAGTTTTTGTTTTTTTCTCACTTCTCTTGGGCCGTTATGTGAATAATTATCATTGAAAGCCCACGGGCTGAAAATGCTCTGTTACTCAAACACTGGTCATTTATCACAACGATTAAAAACAAAATAATAAATTCCTGCCTTGCAAGTATTCTTTGATTTTTTTTTTTCTTTCTTTCTTTCATATTGCATTTATTATTTGGGGAAACCTTGACGCTGCCTGGGAGTTCTGAGCCTCAGGTTGAGAGCCGTTCTTCTCACTCCCTTCCTCTGTCAAAACACACAAACACGTCTGTTGACACGCTGAAGTGTCTGCACAGGTGTTTTTATCTAATGACCGCCTGAGAGCATTTCTATACGTTGGTACATAACCAAACATTGTCACACGCGGTTAATGAGCAGCCACTCGGTTCCAGTCCGGTGCCTTTAATCTTACGTTTGTTCTCAGCATGTAACTGCTGACTGTCAGGCTACTTCACGTGTACCTGACAGCTCAAAGCCTCACTCTTCTTCATTATGCAGATGCGGCTCGTGTCAAACCTGCACGTGCAAGTGAGTGCGGGCAGATGCATACTGTTTGGAAAGTGAAGATTTGCTTGGATAATGTTACATGAGCAAACATACAAGTGTCGCTATAAATATTGCATTAGGTTTATCCCGGTGGCATGCAAAAAAAACCCAACTTATTCTCACTGGTTCAATAAAGTCTAGCTATTTTATGCTCAAAAAACAAAGGCGAATGTGTACAAGGGTCTAATTAGTAGCTAATCTATTCATCTGTCCCACCAAGATTAGACAACAATGGAGGCTGTCGACTCATTAGGAACAGATTTTGGAAAAAAGGGGAAAATGCATATATTTGACACGGTGACACGAGACTTCTCCTCACCGTGTGGGATCCCTCAGCACAGACTCAGACCCAGTGATTTATGACAACAACAGTCCATATTTCATACAGCTCACAAAACACTCTGGACCTGGTTTATTGAAAGGTTTGCATTAATAAAAAATGGGCTGCAATTTTTCTATCGCGTGCAAGCTTACGGAAACTGATCCGCCAACGCACATCATCCATTAACGTTCCAACTACCGGACTATTTGCTAAGAAATTAATTAGCAGGCAGAGTGTGAGTGACACCAGCTACAACTGTATGTTGTTGTTTATGTTTGTGTCCAAAGCCACAAGGGACGGCTGCTGTTCTTGTACTGCATGGCATTTCCCCAGCCGACCCCCACAAAGTTTGAGTTGCTAAAGTTTTATCGTCATATTTTCTCTTTGACACCTCTTGAACTTGTTCAAAAAGCTTTTAAATGATCAGTCATATTCACACATTAACACTTGGTGAGCGCTACCATGCAACCCTTCTTATCCAAAATGTTTTGTTTTTTTTGTTTTTAATCAATTTAATATTTTGTTTTTAATGACACTCCAATTTATTTGATAACTCCCTCTGTGAATACTCCAAAATCCATGTTATCACATTTCATCTTGCACTTCTTTCATTCATACCAGCCTCCAGCAGTATTGCACAAACCTGATATTAATACACGTTTTTGTTCACGATATTTTTTTCCTGCTTTTATTCTAAGTTGCTGCACATGCTGTTTGTGTCCGCGTGCAGTATTGGGGATCTTGTTGAATCAGACCTTGTGCCTCCACTACTTTGCCTGGTATTGTGAGGCACATTGAGGCAAAGAGTTTTGGATGGATTGCTGGGAAATGTTCTGCTCATCCATTTGTTTTTCTTTTTATACTCACTTTGACAACGTTAGGGTTGCTAGGAGGTGGAGCTGACAATTTGTGAAAAGGAGGGTACAACCTTTAATGGTAAGCCGACATCTTCACTCATTCACAGGGAGAACATGCAAACTGCACACAAAGAAGCTCCTGGGCGAGATCTGGACCGGGGTCTTCCCGGTGTGAGGCGAGAGTGCTCAGGATTTTTACAATAAACTCTTGAAAGGGTTCAGCACCATTTCCTCTGATCTCACTGGGAAAGAAAATAGCCTTGAACATGCAACTTATTTTCTGCCCTGTTTGATTCTCCAACATCAATATGAAGAACCTTCGCTGACCAGACCATGTGCTCACTCACCGCTCATAACCCCATATAGAAACCGTCCACTCTCAATCAATAATGTCACATCAAGCTGTGCATTTCATATCAAGAATATGAAAGTCAAAATTACTTGTGAATAATTCACCAAAACTATCAAACCAATGGTATTTTTTTTGTTCATTTACATTTTTTAAGCCATCCTGAGTCCAACACTCCAGCATGGGTTATTGCAGAAAATGAATGGATTATAATAGAACATTATGACTCCCTATAGGATAAACTCTAATTAGTTTGGTAATCGGAAAATAATAGTCCTCTTGTGGCATCACTATATTTGTGATTTGAGTGCAGTATTTATACAACGACTTAATAAACTGCAATCAAATCTGGTAGACTGCATACATTCATATCCCGTCATCTTAACTTAACTTAACTTTGGTGATAAACTTTTCTTTCACAGCCATCATGAGCTCAAAAATCAGGTTTATCGTGTGCTGTGGTTTGTGATTTCATTTCTGTGAAACTAATAACGTTCAACTTGAACTATGGTTAGATTTCAGTGGAAAAACAGCAGTCCCATAGTAATTGCATAAAGACGCTGGTGTAAAATTTACCTTCCCAACATCCGGATATTTTCTCTTTTGGCGTGTTCAAAGTGCTGAGCTTTGAGTAGACATGCCCGGAAGAATGAGCTTTACAACATGATCTGCAAAACAATACTGAGTTTACAGAGCAATGTACCACTGAAGCAATAAGTATTCAAGAAGATTAGTTTTGGAAGAGTATATTTCACCACAGTTGCTTGAAATGCTGAAACATATGTTTTGAATTATCGGCACAGAGCTTTGGAAGAAAGGAAGAGAGACGAGAGACGCTCACACAATGACTATTTCCACCAAACGTTAAACTCAATAATTGTCTTTTGTTTTGCTGTTTTCGGCGTTTTGAAGCCGTGCCGTTCCATGCTATCTCAGAGCTGATGGCAGTGTAATGAAGTGTGCAAGAAGAGTGCCAACTTCAGCAGAAATGCCTGTGGTTCTGCCTTCAATCCCAATACCAACGACGCAGCAGACGCACCAGGCACAAGAAAACTACCGGAGGAGGCGAAATAATTTTTAACACCGAGACACGCTCCCCGTGCGTCACATAATCTCAGCCACTAAGGGGTGTGTGTGTTCACTATGGGGGTCCATTAATAAAATATGACTGTATCATATAATAGACTCATCTGCCAAATTACAGGAGACAGAGAGGCAGCTTATTAGGAGGATTGAGGGGGAGGTGTGGGTGTGAGTGTGAATGTGCCTGTGCGTGTGTATGTGAGGGAGAGATGGAGCCTAAATAGAGAGATTAAGTGGTCTACTCTCATCAAAAAGGCACATTACCTAAGTGTTGGCATCATTAATAAGACTTAGACTGAGCCAATCTGCTAACAAAGGCTCTTACTGTGACTGAGGATACATAAGAGAGGTGGACAATTATTCACTGCACAGAGGAAATCCTGTTTTGTTTCCCTTTTTCTGTTCTACTAGCATATAAACAACACCTACAAATACAAATCAGCCACAACATTATGACCATAGAAATTGCGTAAAAGGAATCTGTGAATAGGACCACCATTATTATTATTTTTTTGCCAAGGACGAAACTGTGATGACGAGATGACTGGGTCAGAAAATGTTCAAAACTGCAGCCATCCTGGGGTATTCCTGGAGCACAGTTATCATTATCTATCAAAGCTGCACTAGCGACTAAGACCGATTGATGCACATGTGAGAGAGTTGAAGGCTGGTCCATGTAGCCTGATCCAACAAACGACTGGATCCGCTACAGAAGATAATGTTAAGTTCACTGCAGCACTGTTTATTGCGCTTGGGGCTGTAAAGCTACAAACATCAGCGTGTTGATGCTGACTTCTGTCTGCGTGACCTCTGGCCACTGCTGGAAGCATCGGATGTGTGACCTGGACACCTGAGCAATGAAAGAAGGTGGGCCGTTCACTTCTGCTGATCAGGGGAACTCATGGCACACAGTGTATTATGGGAAGGAAGCAGGCCTTGGAGGAGTAGTGGGAAATGCTCTGGGAAATGTTATGTTACTCATGTGGTTGTTACTTTGACACATACCACCTACCTGGGTGTTGATGGAGACCACGTATACCCTTTCATGGGTGTGGTGTTGCCTGATGGCAGTGGTCTTTTTCAGCAGGACAATGTGTCTTGCGACAAAGCAAAAATGGTTTAGAAATTAGCATATTAACCAGTTTGAGATGTTGTCCAAATTCTCTTGATCTCAATGCAGTGGGACATGTGTGGGACATGCAGGACAAACACGTCCAATCCAGAGAGGCTCTACTTTGCAACTTTCAGGACTTAAATGATAATATCTTGGTGTGAGATACTACAGCACACCATCAGCCGAGGCTCCATGTCTTGATGGGTCAAAGCTCTTGGTGGCTATAATAGTAGAGCTGAGTGATATAGAAAACATTTTCATAAATGCACAATCAAACATTCTTCTTGCATGCTCATATGCTCAGAAATCACACACAAAGCAAGGCACCACTCTAAACCCAAATCAAACTGGTATGAGTCACACTGTCACCGTGGCAACGGTGGCCGGCTCCATGCAGAATACATTCTGTCATATCTCTACACACACACACACACACACACACACACACACACACACACACACACACACACACACACACACACACACACACACACACACACACACACACACACACACACACACACACACACACACACACACACACACACACACACACACACACACACACACACACACACAAAGCGTTCAGCCACAGTAATTCCTCCAATGCTTTCTCAAGTGGATCAATGAATAAAGCACTGCAGGTGTGCACATTTGACTCCTTCAGGTCACAGTTCAGATTGTTATCCTTCAAATCCTCATAAAAAAAGAAAAAAAATAAAGAATTCTCCACCGTCCTCTTAAGCTACGTTTGTGTAGCTGTCAGATTTCCTGCTCTAACCGCAGTGAGGTGGGTTTTTCTCTCCGTCCTGTGGATGTGACATGGTTTTGAGGGGTCTGGAGGCGCACTGATAAATTTCACCACCAGATGGTGTCTCCCGTCGCTGTGCAGTGGAGAGGAGGAGAGGAGGGAGGGAGGATGTGTTTCAGATGTTGTTTGCTCTATCCATCTTCATGAACACAAGGAATAGCCATCCTCTGAAAACACCAGCAGAGATAAATGGAGGGGATGCTTGGTTAAGGCAGGTTTCCTGGTCAGCTGGCTCATGCTGCTGGACTATGTGTTGTAAATGTATAGCTCTGTTTGTACTTTGTGGTCCATGTGGCTCTGGATGCATTATCATCATCGAAATGTCCTCTCAGTGAATAATTAGTTTAGTGATGATATTATCTTGCTGGTAAAATAGACAAAACAACAAGCATATTTTCTTCAAATCTGGATCCGTCAATAGAGCAATATTTAGAGTATTAATAGAGCCTTGAGGGGGATTTTTGTAATTCGCACTTGATTTAAGAGATCTGGATTAATAAAACAAGAAACACATTCCTACATCAAATGGATAAGCATTTGGGAAAAGCACTTAGAATATTCACTTTGTAGAAACTTGGACAAGAGGATCAATACCACTCCCATATCTGTCTGATAAACATGAAACTGGAGCCAACAGACAGAAGGCTTACTGTAGCATAAAGACTACAAAAGCAACTGCAAGGAAATCATTTGTTTGTTTGAATTTAAAAGAAAGTGGTCTCACAGCAGGGTAGTGGTTTGCACTTCCACTTCATCATGAGCGTCTACCTGGTTTGAGTCCAGGTTTGTTTGGGTTGCTTATGTGGCGTTTGCATATTCTCCCATCCAAAAATATGCATTTGACATGACTTGTGATGGCTCTGTGGAAACTGCCTTAACCCATAATTAGCCAGAATCAGCTCAAGAAAAAAAAAACAAATAGAAGATGAATGGATATGAATTCAAAGCAGGTCCATGATATTTAGGCACCGTAAATTCTAATGTGTTCTTTAAAGGGCAGTCAAATTTCCCCCAAACTAACATACACATAGAATGATGTACAGACATTTTAGACTTTTACCATGTGTTAGCTGGGATAAAGTTAATTTCCATGACCCTGGTCCGTATAGATAGGATATACTGTAATAGATGGAAGGATTTGTGGATAAATAAATGATGCACATGTTTGTCAATGAAGAATTCCCAGTCCACAGATTAATGATCAAACTTAATCTCTTTGGATTTTTGTTCCCACATCATAAGAAATCAAAATGTGCCAGAACATTGATTCATGTAAGTTTGAGTAAGTGCTCAGAATTTGGGGTACAAATGTTTATAATATGAAAGTATAATCCCCAAAGACCGAGACCTTCCATTGTCATCTCCACAGTTTCTGCAGACTGCAGAGACCCTCCCACCAAACAAAACTCAACACTGGCAGCTCTGAAAGTGATGCTGTTGGCAGTTATTTGAGCACAAAATAGAATCAATGAACGAAAGAAACTTTATGAAAGCTGGAAATTGGTGAATGTTGTGACAGTCGTTGCGATTCTTGTGAAGCGGCTGCTTATGGGAAGAGGTTGGCAGAACATTCAAAGTAATCAGCACTCACTGTGACAATGATATTTTACCTTTGTTCTGATGTGTGAGTGGAAATTCTTTCACTTTTCCAGGGTGAATTTGGACAACTTACTCAGGCGGAGTGAAGAGAGGCACATTGCTGAACTCAGTAGATAACTTTACCGTCACCCAAAATATGTAAAGAATTGTGACTGGTCAAGTTGGACCATGCATAGTTCGAGGTACACCCGTTGTCAACTTCCCTCAACCCCAAATCCTACATTCCACAAAAGGGCGAGTCCACAGAGGGTGAGGAGGAAGATCCTCCCAAATTCTTCAACATTTTGTCTAACTTTGAGAACAGAACACCAGCTGAGCGCTGCAATTTATTGGTCCTGTCCTCCTCCCACACTCTGAGTGCAGGCTTCTACCCCTACATTTCCATTACCATCTGTGGATCCAGATACCATAACCATATCATAACACTGATCTAATTCTGCAAATATTTCCATGTGTTAAAAATGCACCTTCTGTAATTTCACTTCAATATTCCTTCCATGCGTAGATAGCTCTGCCTGTAATAGCTTCCATAACATTGTTATAACTCAGAGAATCTTTGGAAATAGTTTGCACTTTTGGAGTAGGTGAACATTTGGATTGAACAGGTGATTGGAAATCACTTCTTAAAAAATAAACAAACTGTGGAGTTATATTAGGAGTTACTGAAACTAAAAAATTAGCAGTTGCTTGGGAAGGTCATTTTTGGGATACGTTTAATTGTCTCCTTGGCGTTAGTTGGAGGTAGATGCTCTATATTCTGGATGTGATTAGTACTTGAAACAAGCAGATTTAAATGTTGATGACAATGAGAAGAAATTGCAACAAAACAGCAGAGATAAACTAATAACATGCGGACAGTAGAAAACGTATTTTATTGAAGTAATCAACTGTTTGGGCTGCGACTGCATCACAGGTATCGTTCATACAAGCTAATGCTAAATTTACTTTTAGCCAGACATCATCCGTGTTGCTGTGAGGGAGCGCTGAGTCAGGATTAATTCAGAACTAACAAGATGATCCTGTATGTGCACACTGGAGGTATGAGGTATGGTACAGATTCAGGGTCTGCTAAGAATTTAATAGATTTCTAATTGACAGCATTTCAGCTGTGGACCTTTTACTGCTCAACAGCTTCGGTGTATCCCATTATTGAAAATACAGAATGTATATTCATGGAATCCGAGTGTACAGTCCCAACAAACATGCAGTGTGGGACCCTGAGCGAGACCCTCAGTCCCCACCGGCTCCCCACCGAGCGCTGCTCTCTGTGGCTGCTACCGATGGGTCATTCAGTCACAATTTGCCCCCGGAGGGATTAATACAATTGTTAAAAGAAAAAAAAGGAAAAGAGAAAGAATAAAATTACTTGGGATTTATGAAAAAAATCTTGACTGATAAATCCATTAGAAATAGTTTATTATGGAAATGCTCTCAAATTGGTCCTCTTTCACTTTTTCCCAAACGATTTTTCCTGTTCATCCTCCATCCAGGGTGTGTTTTGCTGTACTGTTTAATCATGTTCTATCTCGTCCACTTGCCCTTGCATGGAGCGTGTGGTGAGTCCATGTGGGTTCATTTACAGGTGTCAGTAGAGAGTGATTTAGGTGCAGCCTTGCAGCCCTGCAGCCCTGACTTCTATCAAAAAAGGGATTTTTTTTTTTTTCCCAGCACAACACTGGTTGTGCCAACGGTTCCATCAGCACCACCAGATACTCTGAGACACATTTGGGCAGCTCACTCTGCAACCATGGTAACAGAAGAATTTTACTACTTGGCAGCAGCCAATAGTGGGGCATTTCCCTCTCGGCTCCGTCCAATGACAGAGCAGTCTGCAGCCCGGCCCACCAAGAACTGACACTGATGGGCTAGTGCGGCGGGGATTTATAGATGTAGGCTTGACTAGTGAACAAGTAAGAGTAAGCGTGTGTAGGTATGTGTGTGTGACTGTGACTGAGTGAGGCTGTAGCATAATCTGATGAGAGGATTCCCTCTCGTTTAACCTCCAGTCGCAGACACATTGTGGAGTCGTGCTCATTCACCAAGACCATCTGACATTCAGCACCAACAGTGCAGCAAGCCCTGCTGCCATCTCTCTCCCTCATACATTCAAGCGCATGCTGCTCACACACAGACACACACACACACGCACACGCACACAACTTATCAGCCTCATCCCTCCATGTGACCGTGCAGATTTTAGAGAATCGGACTACCAAACTGAACGTGATCTTAAACCAGAAATAAGAAAACACATGCTACTGTCAGCTGTCAATAAAGTCATTTATTATTTCACACAATGGATAACATGAACAACTTCAACTGTAGTTCTTCTTAATAAGTGCTCAATGCTGCCAGCCAACAGAAGGGTAGCAAAAGAATGAGCCTTTCTTTTGAGGAAAGAGAAATAAAAAAAAAAAATAAAAAAAAATTAGCCTACAAGATCATGAAAGATAAACATGACCAAAAGCATGCCAGCAGACATGGATATACATATATATTACATGTATATATGTGCTTAAGACATATATCTGTATGTCAGCAAATGCAAATACAAAATATATGTGTACATTTACACATACATACAGTGAAGGATATATGCATATGCATGTGCATCTAGTATTTACTCTATATGTCAAATATTTGCAGTTTTTAATATTCATACAATGTACAAAAATGCTTCATGAATTAAAAAATCCATTACAAAAAGAAACATATCAAACAATGTACAAGTCTTGCTTCAAATTCAATTGAAATTCAACTTTCGGCTTGTCTAAAATATTTATGCATACAATCAAATTGAGCATGCAAATAAAGGAAACCCACTCTAGAAAAAGGTTCAAATACACTATGTATACAAACTAAAATATGCCCACACTGTTAGAAGAGCTCAATTTGTGCTCTAAAGAAGTACATTTATTGGTTTTCGCAATGCTTCATATGCACTTTCAGCTTTAAACAACATTATAGCTTAGAAGTATAACTGTATGCTGTGAGGATGACTAAATGTACATTTATGAGGCTCTGTTTCACATGACCCCTTCACTCCATGTGTAGTACACTCATCACAGCATGCTACATAGGGAATGGGGGGTGATCAAAATTTAGGTGCCATTATCTCTCATCCTAGTTGCTGCATTGGAGTTTTAAATGCGGACTACAGTTTATGCATCCCAAACACTGATGTAGGATCCCCCACGGCTCCACCGTCTTCAATGCAATGAAGTAAAGTCAAGGTAAAAAGACTCTTACATCAGTCTTCAGGAACTTCCTGTAGCCACTGTTCCAGTTGGTTACTAATAACATTACAACAACAGTGGCCTCGAACCCTATTCACAACCACATCCCCTCTGCAGTCTCTGTGTAGAGTGAAAGCTCTGGATTAGGACAATACTTGTCAGTGTTAGAAGGCACCGGAGCATTGGCTGGTAGGAGAGACAGACAGGACAGACAACAACCTGGGTTCTTTAACTCTAGCTTCAGAGACCGCCAAGCATGTATTCTCTGCATCTCACGACTTACATATCTAGACCTCATCTTCACTACAACAGACTGCAGACCCACTGAAAGTCATCTAGCAAAGCAAGGTTAATCACACTAACGTTAGGACGAGTGTATTTTTGGCTATTTCCTCTGAGAGCTCCCCCAACACACAAGCCTCTTGCTTACTCTTCATGCTACGGCACTGCCGCGAATGGCTGCAGGCAAGGTAGCTACAAGTCAGCCGGGATACTTATTTTTGGTCGAGTACACTACAGTAGGGCTTGTATCCGCCAAGAACTTTTGAAAGTGTGGTAAGGCAAATTATTTTAGCATTCTGTGTAATCTGTGTAATGGGCTGGAACAATGTCAGTGTCCGACTGTCAGTATACAGGAGAGTTTTGGTGAAATCAGATACTGTCGTCGTTTTCTTGGGTCTTGGGCAGCCTTGCTAGAGAGAGAGGTCTACTGTGGCTTTAGGGGACAGTCCCAACTGGTATCCATGCAGGATGGACATACTAACACTATTTACAACAAACACATTAATACTGTAGTTTTACATCTGGTTAAGGCTGTACTGCATAGAGTTGCAGTAATTATAGTTTTCATGAAATGATAGTCACTTTCTGCACAACTTATAACAAATTATTACTGGTGTTATTCACAATTTCTGTTACACGGATTCATTTTATTCAGTAAATAAGACCACTTATTTCTCTTTGTCGAAGGGTGGACCCAAAACATTAATTCCTTTTAAGGTCATTGCCAGGCATGGCCTGATGCATAGCAAACAACAATCTATGAGGATGTGAATTCCATGATAACCCCCACTGTTCCTTCTGTTCCAAGTACATAACCAGCTTTGTGATGTAAATAACACACTGGGATGACTAACTGACCCCTAATTGTCTATTTTTGACGAGAGTACAATCGATGTCATTCAACAGAGACACATCATGATCCAGTGGACTCTTTCTGTTTCCACCACTGCTGCAACAGCACTTTGTAGGTCAGCGCTTGATGTGTAGTTGATAGAGTGATAATATACAGTATCTTCTTGAGTCCAGCCCTTCTAGTTATGTTAAGATGACGTGGGTCCGAAAACTAGGAGGTGGTGAGCAACACACTTGGTGCCGGCTGGCAGAAGAAGCTGACTATGGAAGCTGTGAAGGGAAACGGGCAGTGTCAAGGGTTGTGATGACTAAGACACACGAGTCAGATGGACAATCATGAATATTTTGGGTCACTTTTTGTGGGCACTCCTTGCCACTTCATATTTCTTGGGTCAAATGCAATTGGTGAGAGAAAGAAACATAAGGCACAAGTTGAACTGTTGCAACCGAGAATCCCACCCCGCCCGAAACAACAGAATCTCCTCAAACCGAACTTCTACAAAGTTGCCAAAGAAACACTGATCCATTGCTTATATTCTGAAATACTTATTTGAGAAAATACCAACCACTACCCAAAGCCACAGATACTGTAGATAGAGTTTAACAAAAGCTTAACATATTGACACAAAAAAACCCAAAAACAAATCCAAGATGGCTACATTCTACAGTGCACATAGGAATGCTTTACATTGGTGCCAACATGGTGGAGAGTTCGTAAAACTCTGATTTAGATACTTTTAAATAATACATCCTGACAATGAATACTGAGACTTTGGTTTCTAAATCTAAACACTGGATTTATGTTCCAAAAATATTTCCAAGAGTATGGATTGAAAATTATGTTAAGTAGAAAGACTGGGATTAACTTCTCAAAACACTGACTGTGAGCCCTCTTCTGCTGAACTGTCCAATCACGATTCGGACCTGGGCTTTGTTTCAACGCTTTTGGCTGCGCAGCCTGCATATACAAATTGATTAAAATAATGCATGCTCTCTGGAATGGATATCCATACCATCGGATGCCAAAACATAAGGCTGGAACAAGCAAGTAAGTGCTGCATTAGATTGATGCAAGTGTATGGTATTTCTTTTCTTTTCTTTTCTTTTTTTTATAGTGCATTAAACCAATTTTAAGGTTTTCCTAAAAACACACCTGATATTTCTCCTATATGCAATGCCCCCTTGATATAACCACAATAATGAGTGTATGAATGAATACATGTTGTTCTTTCTGCCTGAAAACAAACTTGTCTTGAGTCACACCCATGTCTGTTTTTGGTTATAAAACAATACACACTTCATTGTCTATGGTACAACAGTTCTATTTAATATACTGTATGCCAGTACACATCAATGAGCTGGTTTCCCATTGTACAAGGCAGGCAACAGTGGACTTTGTTTCTATATACAGTCTGGGACAGTCTCATCCACCATATTGCCTTTGTGTCACTGCCCAGGAGAGGCCTGGACAGGGAGGGAGAAATTGGTGACACGGGGGGTAGATTGAAGGGGCTGAAGCAATAGGAGATGCAAAACATTAGTGGGAATAGATGAGAGGACAAAGGAGGATGGAGGTGAGCGGCAGGCACCAAGGAGGGCCAAAGAATTGGGGTGAGTGTCGGGGTGGGGTGAGGGGCCTCAGGTGTGGAGCTGCCAGAAAGTATCAGTTACTTCTCAGAGAGAGCAAATAAAGTAGGAAGGTACACATGGGTGAGGGCAAAACAGGGTTAAGTTGTAGGATAAGGTGGCTTATTTACTGACATATAATCCCACGTTTTTGACAAACTTCCTCAGAAAGGCAAAAATAAGCAGAGCTGCACAGTTTTATATTAACCATTCCTCCTCCCGCTGCTGGTAAATATATGGCTAAAGCCACATTCAGATACAGTATCATAACGTACCATACACATCACTGTATCAGATACATAAAGAATCACATAATATCCTACACTATCATAAGTACCACACACTTTATAGCATCAGATTCTGTATCAAATAGTACCATATAGTGCCATTGTAAATGAAGGTCCGATGAATCTTTGAAAGGCCCATGTCTGGTCGGGCTTCGCAAACCGAGGAGCGGCACCTGAAATGTTCCCTCCTCCTGCTCCACCACTGACCCACTGTATTCCTCACAAACGAGACGGGAGAAACAAGTCAAAGTGCACCAAGGAGTCCCAAGTTTAAGGGCACTGCATCTGATAGGCTTGAACCAGTACTGACTCCGTTCGCCACTCCCTTGTTTGCAGCTTCCTCCTGCGGGCCTACTGACCGGCAGGAGCCCACAATTCGTCCCTGCTGTGGCCCCTGCCTCTGCGTTTCCCCCCTTTAGCCAACGGAGGCACCGCTCGCGCTTGATGCACCACGGTCTCGATGGTTGCTGAGATGGAGTCGTGATTGGCGAACTCCAGAGGTTCCGGTGTCAAGCTGGGCCTGTTGCTCTGCCGACCTGGCATGTTATCACACCTCTCGAGGACAGGCATCCCCAGAGTCCTGCCGTCGCCTCTCCTGCTGGCCAACATGTCCAGACCTCCAGCACCAGCCCAGTCCTCTGCCCTCCTATTGGTCACTTCTGACTCCTCCAGCGGTTGTTTTCGGGGTCGTCCGGGCCGTCTTTTGATGACATTGTTTCCTGTTTTGGCTTGTCGCTGCAGGCGCTTGGCACGGAGGATCTTCTGCACATGCTCAAAGTTCAAAGAATGCATCCTCCTGACGTCCTTCTGGATCTGTTCCACCTCACGACGCTTGTACCTCCGCTTACTTGGAACACCTGCAGAGGAGAAAGCGAGAATGACTGAGGTGAGGCTTCACAAGGTAAATAAATAACAGAGTGCGGTCTATTAAAAGAAAGGAGTTTTGATACAAGTGTGTCAGTCAAAATGAGCAACCTTGGAAAGACTGAGAAACACATCGTGCCAATTTAGCTCATAAAGAGAATGTCTTTTTTTTCTTCTTCTTTTTTTTAACTTCAAGAGCTTCCTGCTAATTTTGAGATATTCATGTAAGCTTTTCAAAGCCCAGCTGAGCCAGGAGAGCAGATCCTATCCTGTAATTGTCTACTAGAGAGTAGAGAAGAGTGGGGAGAGGAGGAGATCCTATTCTGCTAGCAGGAAACCCACAGAAATGTCTCCTTCAACCATTTAATATGCCGCTACACAATAACAACCCTGTGCATCTGGAGCACAGGCTGCCAAAAAAAAGCCAAACACGCACGCACACACACACACACACACACACACACACACACACACACACACACACACACACACACACACACACACACACACACACACACACACACACACACACACACACACACACACACACACACACACACACAAATGTCTATCGACACATGTATCCACATGCAAATGCAGACACATGCAGAAACACACGTATGTGTACATGCACAAATAATGAATTCAGCAGTTCAGAATGGCTGAGCAGAATAAACTGGGGCGATATTGTTTCCTTCACACTGGTGAACTGGGCAGTATGCCCTTTACATGCTGTTCTATCCTATCTCTTTCCCTCTTTCCCCATCATCCCTATTCTCTTTTTTCACTCTGCCCTTTATGAAGCTCTCTAATTTTCAATTAAACAAGTAAAAGTGCACCATTTCATTTCCGTCTTTATTTCGGAAAGTGCTTCCTGATCTTGGTTTCTCTCTGTCATTCTTTTTGTTTCCCATTTCTGTCCCATTTCTTAGCTCCCCCCTCCTTTTCCCTGTCTGGGCACGGTTCCCGTGGCTTGGACTGAGCCACAGCCAAAATGGAGGAAAAGCACAATCAGCCACCAGTCCCCAAGCAGCGCGCATACAACATGCTTGGTCTCTTTTTCTTGAGCTTTTACTCTTCTTCATGAATTCCTGATCCATTTTTTCTTCTTCTTTATCTCCAAAATCTGGCTGACACAAAGTAGCGGGATTATGCGGGATAATGACGGTAAATTAACATTTACCGTCATTAAACAAAAGCATCTCTCTCAATTATATATATATATAGAAAATTGTATATTCAGTGTATAATTCACTCATGAAAGCTTTGCAGTTTCAAAACTAACAGATGAAGACTTTGCATCAATATTGATGTGTTACCATCTATGATGTCGAGGTATCTGCTAATGAAATAAGGGTATGGGAAGATGCCCAGAAGCTTGACTTCCCTCCATTTAAAACATCAGGAACTATTGTTGCTGGAGAATGCAGTGCAGACAGTGAAATTAGTTAATGCAGAAAGCACTAAGTAGCAGTACTTTATGAGCTGCAGAGAAGTAAACACACACATACACACACACGCACACGCACGCACGCACACACACACACACACACACACACAAACACACACCACAAAGTAGCAGAAATTTATGGGCTCCACACACGGAACATAAAACCGGTGACCTTCAGCGGTGTGAGGGGCTCTGTAGCACTGAGGACCTGTTTCTCTGTGGAAAAGGAAGTCACAAGTATACATGCGAACATATCCTCGACCTGCACAGTGAGTCAGGCCAGGCTTCTGACAGCATAAAGTGAGCTTTGATGTACATCATTTGGTAATTTTTTTTTCTGTGGTTTGAAGTGGATGCATGTGTTCCAACGAGCTGTGTGACTTATTATCCATAGAGGACCACTGGTGTCCCCAGACCTTTCCCACTTCTAGTCCTATGGTGCCTCATTCGCGTTGTTTTAGACTTTATTTATTCTCTTCCAGAAGATTCAGAGTCTGCTCAAATATCAACGTCTGTCCCGCATGTACATATCTTATGTGTAATTATATCTTATATGTTTGATGGGAAAAGGGAATTGTCATGCAAAATGTGCTGTTCCTTTATGTTTACACTGAAAATACATTCTTCATGCGGTCTTCCCCATTTGACTTTCTTTGGCAGAATAGTGTTTATTGATCTGATTCAAGAGTGAAAGGATCCCGATGAGTTAAATTGGTAATTTTTCATACTGATTTACAAAAACACTTTTCTTCATTTGACACAAAGACAATTATTGTCATTAATTCACTAGAAGATGATGTGCTTTTATGCAAATATCCATGTAAGAAATTGCACTCAGCTGCAGTGAGACCTGCTGATTAGTAAAAAGACACACGCACACACATGCGCGCGTCTGCACACACACACACACATGTGCGCGTCTGCACGCGCACGCACACACACACACACACACACACACACACACACACACACACACAACACATGGATAATAATTTACAAACTCATAGCTGCATGTTCAGACAATAATAAGAAATTCGCATCTGTATCACCTCATGGATGGCGATCGGTCCATCAGGGAGTGTGTGTGTGTGTGTGTGTGTGTGCGTGTGTGTTTTTTTGCATGCGTGCATGCGTGTGTGTGTGTGCAGGGCAAATGTTCATATGCACATGCGCCTGTGTTTTAATTGGGCTAAAGCTGTGAAGTGAAGCAGTAAGTCATGCTAGAGGAGGGGCAGGGGGAATGGGGAATAGAGAGGGTAATGGGAGAACGAGGGGGAGGGAGAACTGGGGAAGAAGCAGAAAGAAAATAGGTAAGAAGGAAAGCGAGATGGAGTGAGGGGAGACGGAGGAAGAAGCAGAGGAACAAGGGGTAATCTACGTTCGGATGTGAGAACTGTGGGACTGAGGTTCAAATAGGAAAGCAAGGGCAGGAGCTGCAGAAGCAGCAAAAGGGAAGGAAAGGACTGGATGAGGTGTAACAACATTGGAGGGATAATGTTGATAGGGTGGGGGAGGAGGTGGAGGTGGGGTGGGGGTCGGGTCAGTATTGTGGGGGGGGGGGGGGGGGGGGGTGTATATGAGTCATCCGTCCTGGATTCCCTGGGGTGGGGGGTGTATTCTAGCTGAGCCCCTGGCTTCTCCTCCCCGCCACTGGACTAGGCCCCAGTCATTAAACCCCTGGCTGCCAGCCAGCTCTTTTAACACAGGCAAGGGCCTTTTACGGCATGTCTGTAGAAAATAAATCACACTGTGTGAATAATATATCTCTGGCAAAGGCATTGGCAGGAGAGAAGGAAGGGAGGGAGGGTGGGGAGGAAGGAGAGATTGGTGAATTATAGTCGTCTCCATCCATGCATTACGTTCTCTTTATCCCGAGCCAGATGTGCTCAAAGACAGCAGAATACAAAATGTACCAAAATACACATTACGTTGGTCGTGAAGATTTGGGGCAACCCAGCCTCTTTGTCTGCTTTTAAGTCCAGATGATGCTGTGCATAGCATGTTTATAAATAGGAATCACCTTAACAAGCAATACAGCATCTCCATTCAAAATAAGGGAATACCCTGTTAGTTCTGATTAACTGTGATAAAGCCAAGAAGAAAGTCTAAGTCCGTTATCACTGAAAAACAGGGTAATATAACCGGTGACTTCAGGAAAGATGATGAGAATTCACTGCAGCTAACAGTTCTGCAAACTTGACAGTCTCAGACCTTGTATAAATAGCTGGTAAGCCCAATGCACACGTCCATCTTTCCATTGTACAGGTCTCACGATATTTACTGTCTGTACATATAAAGTATATACATGTATAACCATTTACCCATTATGCTTAAGCTAAATATGTGGTAATGCAAATGAATATAAGACAGCTTAATTTTAAGATTTCCTATGGTGTCTTTACCTCCTGTGTGTGAACAAGCTTTGCTTTCCGAATAAATTACTCGTCCCTTTTTAGTCTAACGTGCTTTTCACTGGCGTGTTGCAATGTATGAAGCCAGCTGTTAATGTTTCAGTTTAAGCTTGAATTTGTTCATTAAAAAGTACCTACAGTCGTTCTGAACTATTTGTATCAATGCAAGCGAAAGACGGGAACCGACTGCAGTTTGGGCTGACTTCAAACCTTCCTCACATCATCAAAGTAAGCTGGGTTTTATCATGCCACCCTCTTCAGATGAAAAACACTGCCTGCTGTTTGACTTTTCCACCACGTACATCTTTCACATCGTACATACATACAGTGGTTAAAAAAGTAACAGGTAATCCCAAGAAGTTCTTACCAACAAGTGAGGGACTGGAACAGTCGCTCATCTGCTCTGGCTCCTGCCTGGCAGTCTGGAATGACATCAAGCCTTGATCCCCAAACACAGCAAGCCTGGCCCTCCTGCTCCTCCCTCCACATTCGTCCTCCCGTGATCCCAAAAAGAGGTCAGAACCAGTTTCAGTCCGCTGCGATTGGCTACTGTAGCTGCTCATGAAGCTCTTGATTGGATGTCCAGCCTGATGAGAATGGAACTGACTGTCAGCGAGAGAGTGTGTGGACAGTTGGTCAGACTCAAAAATTCCCAAGTTTGATCCGAGGGTTGAGCCTCTACTATTGCCCCTCTGCTTGTCCAGATGCTTAGAAGAACCCTGACTGGTCAGGTCCCTCCTCTCACTCAGCATGCTGAGACGAGCATTGCTCTTAGCTCCGCTGAAAAGTCCCCCCAACTCCTGCCGGTCTCGTGGTGAAAGAAGGGGTTCATCCTTGTGCTTATGTTTGTGCTTGTGCTTCCTCTTATGGAGACGAACCCCAGCAAGACCACCTGAAGTCCCGCTGCCTAGTGATCCCAGGCCCTCTCCTCTGACGGAAGGCCCCTGGAGGGGGCCACTTGCACCGCGAAGCTTTGACCCTGGCTGGAGCTTTGAGAGTCCACTGGAATGGAAAGCCTTGGGAGGGGGGACAGCCGGCCTCATGAAGGGAGATGGGGGTGCAGGTCCTAGTGAGTGGTGGGGCAGGTAAAATGGGGGAGCAGGGGGAAAATAGCCCAGACTCAGAGGAGGTGCGTAAGGCATGGCATATGGTGCTGCATAGTAATTTCCCCCTGCCAGCGGATAACCATATCCTTGAACAAAAGGCAGTTTCGTTGTGATTGGCTCGCTGGCTTTGGCTGGACGACCTCGTCTTCTCTTAGCCTTCAGGTCAGCACTCCTGCGGAGGTATGAGCTGGAGTCACAGGGGTAGGAGTCGTAAGTAATGGGGTAGTAATGATGGAAGTTGAGACGGAAAATGGAAGGATAAGGTTGCTGTGGGTAGCAGGTGTATCGTCTGTGAGATACTCGTAGCTGCTGGAGTTTCACCACAACCTGCAGGGAGGTAAGGAAGAACAAACATTAAAAAAACACACTCTACACTCAAGCTTGATCAAAGATTTAACACAAGATTCATCACAGTGTCTCGAACCTCCTCCAGCTCAGAGAGAAAGTGAAGATGATCCCGGCTCTGTAGGCACTTCCTCTTCCGCCGATGATGTTTCTGCTTCTTCTCTTGTTGTGACAGAAAATTATCAACTGCTGTCACCTGCCGCTCACAGCGTGCTCTGCTGCCCCTGTTGGATGCCTCCAGAGCTGCTGCCTCTGGGGTCTCGAACCCACACAGATCAAACGAGTACCTGTAAGGGGCAAAAATAAAAACAAATTAAAGTTACAGCACTTGTGATCTCATTTGAATTTGTTAAATAAACAACAAATCATTCTTTAAGGGAAGTGGAGCAGTAAAACAGAAGTACACTGCACCTGCGTCGAGAAGCATGAGCCTTCTCAGTCTGATCTGAAGTGCTGTTGTTGTCTGTTCCAATCCCACTGTCACTGGGAATAGTCTCCTCACTGTGGGACTCACTGATCGGTGACAGGGTCACCTCCTTGACTGATGCCCCTTCTGACAGGTGGGAGGGTGAATTAGCCAGGAGTCGAGGAGGAGACAGCTTCCATCCTCCAGAGAGGAAGCTCCTGCCAATTGGTTTATTGGGCAAGGCTGAGATGGGCTGCAAACTGGGCATAGTGGCATCAGAGAGGGCGGCTCTTATGGACAGAGCACTGGAGCTGGGAGATGAGGTCGTAGAAGGCACCACAGGGCTATCGTAGAGACTACATGTGGAGACAGACATGGGTGGCTTGTCCCTATTGGCTTTGGGAGGATTGGAGCATTGACTTTCTGCTCTGGGTTTTCGCCCTCTCTTCTTTCCAATGTAGATGGTTCCTCTCTTGCTGACATTTATCTGTTTCCCTAACCGAGCCTCAATGGTGGATGCCATGACACTCATCGCCGAGGTTACCGGGGCAGAAGATGACTTCAGAGCCAGACTGCCATTCTGACTGGACACTGAGAGGATCTCATTCAAGATGCTCTGCATTTTCCCGAGCTTCATCTTATTCAGTGGCCTGGAATGGCCTCTGCCACGCTTTAGTTTCAGACTGTTGGAAATTACATTGGTTGTTGTGTTGGGCATTTGCACAAATGTGTTTATTGTATGTATCTTTCTCCTGCGGTTTAGCCCTGCACTGGTTTCCTGTGCCAGTGGGCTGGGAGGTGACAGGGAGGTGCCCTCATGAATGGTCTCCACTGTTAGGAGTGGCTGTTTCTTGGGGCGACCTCGTTTCCTCTTAATTGGAGTGTGGACAGTTAGACTGTCGGTGTTGGTGTAGAGCGGGCTGGATGGAGTGATAGGGAAAGCGGATGGTGGGTCAGCTAAGGCCAAGGGGCTGCCCAGGTTGTCTCTCTGTGGTGATGTGAGGCTGGCATGGCTTTTAGCTTTCAGGTAAGACCACCTGTCATTGGCCTTGGCTGCTCTGGAACTGGCTAGGGAGCTGGCGCTGTGGCTTGGGCTCGGACTCAGGTCTGCCCTGGCTCTCGGGCTGGGGCTGGGACTAATATTACTCCTGGGTTTAGGGCTGGGGATTGGACTGATGCTCGCCCTTGGGCTGGGGCTGGGGTTTGGACTTGGGAGTCTGTTGCACATGTTAAGATTAGATTTGATGATGTGATTGTAAGAGGACTCTCTGTGTTTAGGCGTTTCTGTGCTGATCTTAGGGCGCCCAACTGGGTTCTTTTTAATCCTGTTTATACTCAGATCAGACTCCTGGTCTGGCCCACCTATAATGGTCTCTCCTTTTTCTCTCTTGTCACTTTTATCTGCTCTCTCGGCTTTTTCTGTCCTCTCTCCGCCGACATCAGCCTGACTGGTGAGTCGGGAATCGGTTTTGTGAGTCTCTGTTTTGTGTGCTACTTTAGGTTCCTGGGGTCCGGGCTGGTGCCTCTCTGTATTTTCAGAGTCTAGACTTCGTTGCTGTGATTGCTCCTCCACAGAAAATGAATCATCATAAGAAGGTCGTCTCCTTCTCTTTCTTCCTTTCCCTTCCTCTGCCAGCATGGTTATCCCCATGTCTTCCTCATCTCCTTTCCTCACAGCAACCGTTCGCTCCCTTTCCTCTTTTCTCCTTTCCACTCTCTCTTCATGGAATCGCTCGGCTGGCTCCTCTTGTCTGTATTTCTGCCTCTCCTCTGAATTAGTAGGGCTCTCCGATCCTTTTTCTGGCTGTCTTCCCCAGTGTGTATCAGCACTGTGGGGATTAGAGAGCATCTTCTGGGAGTCTTTCCTGCCATACTTCCTCTTGATGTTCCCAAAGAGCTGTTCACTGACCTCTTGCAAACCTCTTCCCCTAGAGAGACATACACAGAAAAATAATTAGGACAAGAAGTCTGAAGGAGAAAGAACGTGTTGTATTTAACTCATGCTTTACAATGAACAAAGACATTTTTTTTTTATATGGATAAGTGCATATCAGCTCAGAACTCGCTGACTACAATGTAAATATGAGCAAAGCTTTAATTGAATAAATTACACAAATTATATTTAAATTGCAGAATCGTCATCCAATTTGTAACACTGTTGTCTTTGGTCTTCTTTTCTTTCTCTGTTTTTATGTGGAAATGCCTGCTCCCCTTGAGTCACCTCTATTTTTTCATTTCCTCTAATTAGTGTTCATGTTTGATAATGAAATATAATTTGAAGTTAGCAACTGGAATTTAATTTGAACCATTGTGTTGATAAAAATCAAAAGGTGTGAAGTTTTCCCTTTTTGTTGCGTAATGTTCACAACTTGCGATTGCTGTAACATGATAATAACAATGTCTCAATATAGTCTGTCTGATATAGATGTTACGACAGAAAACATACGTCACTCTCGGCAATCCCTTCTCACAAGACATTTGCATTTTTGTTGTGGTGAACATGCTGAGCCCATAATAAAATCCAACACATATGATATGAGCCATACCTGCTGAGAGAGGTGAGGTTAAGAATACTGGCATCAGTAACCACTGGCAGCTGCAGGTCTGGAGTCATGGATCTTTGAGGCGAGGGACTCTGCGCTGCTGTTCGTGAGAAAGGTTGGGTCGGATCGAGCAAAGAGCTTCTGCCGGCTAGTGCCAAATCTCTGGCTGGCTCAGAATCCGCAGGATGGGCTGGGGATGCAGAAGGTGCTGTAGATGTGATCCAGTCTGGACTGATTTGGTGTTGGTGTGTGTGAGTGTGTTGGAATTTTTGTGTGAGAGCGTGTTGTGTTTGCTGCGCGTGTGAGAGTGCGTGTGCAGGAAGAAAGGAGCTGCGAAGCTGGTGTTTGGGTGGAGTGTGATCTCCCAGTAGTTGCAGCAGGCCTCCCTCTCTCTGCTCTGGCATCCTGAACTGGCGCTCGTATGTCTGCGGGTGACAGGGAAGAAAAACAAAGATTGGTTACTACAAACTGCAGTCACAAGACAGCTTTTATAGCTGCAGGGATAGACAACAAATGATATAATAACGATAATGTGATCATAAAACTACGGCCGCTGTATTTCCTGTCTGCATGGCATCAGTCTATGTTTACAGGGCCGTGCAGCACAACACCAAGTTCTATATATTGTTTCATTTTGTCAGCACGTATCAAATCAGCAATTTGTCGTGCAACACTGTGACATTCTTCTCTCTTCATAGCAGAGATAAAGATTTTAATGCATCTAGTGTGCATGAGCAAACAGTGTGTAACAAAACAAAAGGCTTGTTTACAGAGCAATTAAATTCCTGTGGCAAGGATGTTGCATGCTGTGAGAGCTGAGGGGATGGTCGGGGGTGTTTGAATACACACAGTATTAAACACAGTAGCCTCGCTCAGCTTCGTCCCTGCTCTAGATCCACACTTGTTTACTATATATTATCTTTTATTTCTGTGACAAGCCTCCTGTGCTCAAGTCTGTTCTTCTCTGTCAACACAATATATATCCTAAAACTATGGCACAATCCATTATATATTTTTTCTACATAAGAGCCACAAACTTTAGGTCAGTCCTTATTTAATATTGAGGTTACATTTAATCGCTGTAAAACTGAATGTGTAAAAGTTCACATAATTCTTTAGACGACAAAACCCTGCTTAATGTATCACTGCTGCATAATCAGCGTACTGTTGGAAGATGAGAAATAGAGCAGCGGATGGCCTTTGTGGTTTAGCCTGTTATTAACAGACTCAGTATGACGCAACAAGACACTGTTCTGCCGCGCTGCAGAGAGATGTAACCTAACCACAGGCCTGCCTCTTAACATGTACACACAGGGAGGTGAAAATGCACACTCATACGCATACACACACACTCATATAATAGATACAAACATTTTCAAGATTTGACACACACAGAGCCAATGCGTGAGCATAAACTATGGTTTGGATGGATCATGTATGTAACATATGCAGAAATCCAATAAATAAATGAAAGTCCATCTTTATTTTCAACCTCACTTATATCTTTCTCTTCTTTCTATTGCTCAGTGTGAAATGCCAAACAATGATTCTCATTTTCATTCCACATTCATTGCAGAAGCTGTTCACCAGCCAGACACAGTCCTGCACAAATTCAGAAGAACAACATGACTGTCGGGTGGCACAACGCTCAGCCCATGGGTGAAAAGACAAATTGCAGGGGCGCAACCAAATGCTGAGTCGTGTTAACGATCAATGAAGCCAACTTATGCATGTACTTAAAGGCACATGTACTCTCTCATTTACCTCCTCACCCCACTGCTCTGGTATCTGATCAGTTGTGAGGTGTGTGTGTGTGTGTGTGTGTGCGTGCGTGTGTGTGTGTGTATCGACAGTGTTACAGGAGAAGAGACACTGTGAGTCCAGAAAGGGATAAGATGACAGACACCTGATACACGCCTGCTTTCTCATCTAACCTGTCCCAGAATACCTGCTGTTGCAGGTCAAAGGAGGGCACAGAAAAAGAGACAGACAGAGTGATGGGGTGGTAAGAGGGATGCCCACTGAAAAGATAAACACACACATTCATAAAA
Source organism: Blennius ocellaris (assembly GCF_963422515.1). Classification (NCBI taxonomy): domain Eukaryota; kingdom Metazoa; phylum Chordata; class Actinopteri; order Blenniiformes; family Blenniidae; genus Blennius; species Blennius ocellaris. The sequence goes on from NC_137656.1 coordinate 16,703,760, forward strand.
TGCATCTTCCCCTATGACCCGAAAAAGCAACCACCGGCAGATAATGAAGCAATGCCTTTTTCTTCTACATAGGAAAAAGAACAAAATAATACAGAGCTCACCCCACTTCCTCCCCCTCCTTTACAGTTGAGGCTGGGTTATTGGCACCAGTTCAGCTTTTTGTTCTTAGTTTCCTCCCTTGTACCACCCTCTCCTCCACATCCCCTGCTATACCCCATGAAGCATTTCCAGGAAAATCCATGCACTGTCTGATATTCACAAGCAAATATAAATAGTGGTCATAAGGAGTGAAGCGCTTCCTTTCTTGCTGCAATCAAGACAAATATGAAAAAGAAAAAGTCTCCTTATTGTTCGTCCCCTTTTCAGCCAGCGCCAATTTTGTTATCTCCTGCAAATGGACAGGATGTTATTTGGAACTACTCAGCATTTTGATTTATGACCCTGCAATGTATGGTTTACCAGCGTATTATTGTATTTGGTGTTTTTGTATTCGTTGTGAAGCTGTGATTATAAGCTCCACCGATGCCACAGAAAATCCCTGCTGGATTTAGCAAATACATGAGACATCATTGTTTTTCATACCCGGCTTACTCTTGTCACGTAGTATACTAATAGTATACTAAAATCATTGGTCATTTCCCTGTGCTACTGCTGGCCTGCAGCAGGGGGCAGCGGTCAGGGGATAAGTACAGGCATGGACTCTGACCCTTAAGCAGCTCACCAGTACAAGAATTGTGAGACTTCAAGCTTTTCTTCACAGTCCCTCTGCGACAACTGCCGGCTAATCAAATAAAGATAACAACACAAAACAGACTCAAAGCATGTTTAGTTCTCAATCCATCTGATCCCCTCTCCTTCCCTGCAGGCTCTCTTGGCTGCTTTCAGGAGCAGTCTGTAGCTGGGTCAACAACCATTTCTCAATTCCCTTTCCTCTTGGTCAGTGCTATAGCAACAGCAGTTGCACAATGTGCTGCCGAACACCTGAATGCAGGCCGATATGGAGTTGGACATTCCTTTCCTTTCAGTGATGTAACCATCAGATAAGGTCAGAATGCAGCAGAGGAAGCCATGGATAATATGTGACTAAGTGCAGCAATCACCCAACTGAAAGGCACTTTGCAAATGAGTCAGCATAAATTTAATGAAAAATATGATTTCGTGTCTGACTGTCGTTTCTAAAGTGTATGCACAGTATTTTATCTTCCAGTCTGATGTTAGGGAAAGTGTTTGGTGACCTTTACTCACCTGGTTTCTCCACTGCCAAAGAAACTAAAGTACAGAGTGGAACTTCTCCTTCACACACACACACACACACACACACACACACACACACACACACACACACACACACACACACACACACACACACACACACACACACACACACACACACACACACACACACACGCACACGCACGCTGCACCACTACACTGGGAAAGAACACCCTATAAGCCGGCACACCCAACTCTCACAAACCAGACACACATGCACACATATACAGAAGCAAACATATACACAAACGAGCATGCACGCACACACACACACACACACACACACACACACACACACACACACACACACACACACACACACACACACACACACACACACACACACACACACACACACACACACACACACACACACACACACACACACACACACACACACACACACACGCTGCCCTTCAAATAGTTTTTCGCAGCCTTTTATTTGGCTGCACGCCCAGTGGTTAGAGTGTTTCATTTTTCCCTGTGTATGGAACTGGGCAGCTGTCCAGACAGACACACAAAGAGAGAGAGAATGCGAGAGAGACTGAGAGAGAGGCTCAGAGAGAGAGAGAGAGGGGGGGGGGGAGAAAGGGGAGGGGGGGGGGGTTTACTCAAAGAATGAGAGCGGCAAAGAGGGAGGAAAGAAGAGGACCAGCAGAAAAACAAGGAGAGAGGTGTCTGGACTCGTTTAGAACTAGTTCCCTCCGAAACCTTATGATTGATATGATCCCCTCGTTTTCTTTCCGTCTCACCTCGTCACATCGTCTCTCTTAGTTTTGACACCATGCCCCCCCCTCTCGCCCCTGTGGCCTTGTGCGGTGCCCTCCCCCTCTCTTTCTCCTCCTCATCCTTTTCTTCTTCTTTTCTCTTTTCTGTAGCTGACCATTCTCCTCCTGTGGGAACTACCACCAACACACCCCACCACCCCCACCTCACCCGCTTCTCTCCAGCTTCATTCAGAGCGCTGCTTCTCTGTGATCTGTGTTTCTGACAGCTCTGCGCGCGCACACACACACACACACACACACACACACACACACACACACACACACACACACACACACACACACACACACACACACACACACACACACACACACACACACACACACACACACACACACACACACACACACAAACACCATGAATACTAACAGGGCTTTGTATCCACAGCACTTAAAACAGGGTAGAAAGAGGAGGGTGTGGAAGGGGGGGCACAGAGAAAAGGAGGGAAAAGCGATGGAGGAGAAAAGAGGAGCTGTGGCACTGTGTTGATCTTGTGGCCACTCTCACAGACCTCCCCTCCCCACCCCCTCCCCTCCCTCCCTCCCTCCCTCCCAGCTCCCTCATCCCTGTTTCTCGTTCTCTCGTTCTTCCCACCAGTTCTCCCGGGAATAAAGACTTCCATTCATGCGCCTGAGGAGACCCACAGCAGGGGAGAGAAAAGAGGGAGGAAAGAGGAGGGGTTGTCAAGGTGGGACAGTTTGTGGATCACTGGGATCAGGCTCGCTGCCTAAAATTGTGTTTGTGTGTGTCTGCGTGTATGTTTTCACTCAGCATGTGCAGCCTCAGCCAGTGCTTTACTATCTCAGATCTGGTGGCATCTGCACTAGACAAAGCATCTTCTTGGAGAGTTGGTTGGGTGGGAAAGTTTGGAAACTGGGCTCCATTCAAAACTTCCTCTCTTGGACTCACAGCGCCACTCCAAAACTATGCGTTCAGCCTGGAGCCACAATGGTAGGAAAAAAAATAGGGCTTGATTATTTGGGCCAAAAACTCACTTTTGCGCCGAATTTTTCCTTCATACAGGCAGTTATGTTCCATCCCTGCTGGGCATGATCAAGCTTTCAATCTATGGAAAATGTGTCCTTTAGATAACTGGAACGCACAAGCCAGATTTAAGGCACAGCAGTAGGTCTCAAGTAAAATGTTCCCTCCTACGTCCACGGCAGTAATCCTTCAGATTGGAGTGCTCCTAAAGATAGCAGCAAAACACCAAAGAGTCTCCTTGTCACACTCTACTCAGACACGCTCAGAGGAAGATGACTCAATTTGAACAAAAGCCCATGATTGGCTGAACCGAAGCATGTTATTACAGTGCAATTGGAGGTTTTCACCCGCTCAGTAATGACAGACACATTTACATGCTACACAAAGTGTACATCTAATCCCCGCGATTAGCATTAATGGTGAGCACAGGCATATGTCTGTCCTGCTTGTGAATAGCGCTAAGAAACACATTAGAGTTTTTTTCATAGTGATTATTACAGCGATTATGTACCAATTGTTCCTTTTATGGCCACAGCAGAACTGGCAGTGACAGCATTATACATACCAGTCAGCGAACATGCTCCGCTCAAAGATAATATACAAGCATTAAAAGTGACCTCACACATGATCTCTGCATCCTCTATGAGGATGAATAGCTGCTTCCTCGCTAAACAAAATGCTGTTTAATCAGTCCTCCTACTGGGACAAGTGCATTACACAGCAATAAAGACGTGTGCAACTCGCAATATATAAAACCTAATGTGTTGTTCGCCTTTCTCTGTGCACCATATGACCCAATCGTACCACTTCTGTGCAACAGGAAACAATTAACAGCCAATGAGCTGCTCTAAATCCTAAGGGATGACTTCCTGTGTGGAATGATGGGTAATTCAAGACAGAAGCTGTGCCAAGATTAAACACTTCCTCTAGCAAACAGTGATCCCCAACAGTAAAGAGACTCACTCAACGACCAGTTTTTCAAAACTCAGCACCGCCATGCATTAGTCACCACAACTGCTAACTGGCTTTTAACCAACGTCAGCACCTCAGGTAAAGAGCTACTAAGCAGTTTCTTGATATAAAGTCTAAAATAATAAATACATTAAAATGTTAAAAAGTACATCTTCATAAATATTTTCTGATTTAAGTTGAGAAAGCAAAGTAAAAAAAAAAAAAAAACATGTTACCATCTAAATCATTTGTTCCATTTATCATGTATACACTTTGTGTGTGAACTGATGATTTTAATGCCAAATAATCATCCCAAATCGATACCATCAAGACCGCATGGCCTCAAACTTTTTGAAAAACTCCTCAGTCATTCATCAAGTAAAACAATACAAATGATTCATTTTAATCCTCAGCTTCCAATGTGGAGTATTTATATTGTGCTTTGAAGAAATATAACATTTTAGCCAAAGTTTTCTTACACTTCGTTGCCTGAACAATTAATTTTGTAGGAGTTACAATCAACAGAGCAAGAAGAAACAGAAGAATTACTCATTACGTTAGGAATGTCTTGTGCTCCAAATTTAAGGCACACAGCAGTTTTTTTTCTCAGTCCAAACGTTTCTGTAAATATCTCAAGTCCTCAGATGATCCCCTCAGATGATCCCCAGCTCGCGAGAGAGTGGGAGCGTGAAAAAAAAAGTTATAGAGGCACTGTAATGACATCCTCACTGACAGAGAGAACGGACAAAGTGAGACACAATAGTCTTAACCAATCAGACTCCCTGCCTTCCCTCAGGCCCCCTATCCCCAACAATAACGCCTTTGTGAGAGGCTGCACTCCACTCGTGCGCACACTCACACACACACACACACACACACATACACAGACACACATCATATGCGCACCCACACACACACGCGCGCAGACCAAAGCACAGCATCCGACACTTTCTCTGACGGCCACGAGTAACAGTGGGTAAAGGAGTGCAGTACATCTCAAACTGCATCAATGTGTACAAAACTGTGCTGGGAAAGGGATGTGCGTGTGTGTGTGCGTGTGTGTGTGTGTGTGTGTGTGTGCGTGTATTCCCTTGTAGGCCTGGGCACATGACTGCAGCTGCCCCCTCGCTCCCTCGTCTAAACCAGCACCCCGCCTCGCTGTAGGTGAGAGGTCACACGGAGTGGCATTCCTCTCGGTCTGAAAACTAGTGAGCTCTACCCCGAGAGAGAGGGAGAGAGAGAGAGAGACAGAGAGACAGAGAGAGAGAGAGAGCAGAAAACACCCCGGGTGTACAATGCGACCGAGTAGAGCAGGTAAAAAGATGAGGAGC